>NC_079170.1:84924832-84947332 GCF_947568905.1 Ostrea edulis | reverse complement strand
GGAATCAAAATTTTACATACAAATATATAGGGAAAATCTTAAAAAATCTTCTTCTCAAGAACCACTGAGCCATAAAAGCTGAAATTTATATGAAAGCTTCCTGATATAATGTAGAATCTAAATTGTTAAACTCATGGTCCCCAGGGGTCGGATGGGGCCACAATAGGGGGTCAAAGTTTTACATACAAATATATAGGAAAAATCTTTTAAAATCTTCTTCTCAAGAACCACTGAGCCAGAAAAGCTGAAATTTATATGAAAGCTTCCTGATATAATGCAGATTCTAAATTGTTAAACTCATGGCCCCCGGGGGTCGGATGGGGCCACAATAGGGGATCAAAGTTTTACATACAAATATATAGGAAAAATCTTTAAAAATCCTTTTCCCCAAGAACCACTAAGCCAGAAAAGCTGAGATTTATATGAAAGCTTCCTGATATAGTACAGATTCTAAATTGTTAAAATGATGGTACCCGGGGGTCGGATGGGGCCACAATAGGGGGTCAAAGTTTGTTTGTTTTGTTTTTTGTTGTTTGTTTTTTTTCTTTCTTTCTTATATAGTGCAGATTCAAGTTTGTTAAAATCATGGACCCCGGGGATTGGATGGGGCCTCAAGGGGGGCATCAAAGTTTTACATACAAATTTATAGGAAAAATCTTTTAAAATCTTCTTCTCAAGAACCACTGAACCAGAAAAGTTGAGGTTTATATGAAAGCTTCCTGATATAGTGCAGATTCTAAATTGTTAAGATCATGGCCCCCCGGGGTCGGATGGGGCCACAATAGGGGATCAAAGTTTTACATACAAATATATAGGAAAAATCTTTAAAAATCCTCTTCCCAGAACCAGTAAGCCAGAAAAGCTGAGATTTATATGAAAGCTTTCTGATATAGTGCAGATTCAGGTTTGTTAAAATCATGCCCCCCCCCCCCCCCTGGGGTAGGATGGGGCCACAATAGGGGATCAACGTTTTACATACAAATATATAGAGAAAATCTTTAAAAATCTTCTTCTCAAGAACCATTGGGCCAAAGAAGTTCACATTTACATGAAAGCTTTCTGACATAGTGTAGATTCAAGTTTGCAAAAACCATGGCATCCAGGAGTAGGTTTGGGGCCATAATATGGACTACGGCTTTACATGCAAATAGATATGGAAAATCTTCTGATATGGACCAAGGTGACTCAGGTGAGCGATGTGGCCCATGGGCCTCTTGTTTAATAACGTCCCTTCTGTTATTCACATATATGTGTCGCTCCGATCAACGACTGTTCGGCATTCTTTTGATTTAATATAAAAGCGCAAACGATCAATTCAAAAGTTTATTTCCGGACTCATTGTTTATAGAAATAAGTAACTTCCAATAATCGCTTCAAATTTAATAATGGAAGAAAATATTTGGGTTCTTATTATGTATACGGAATTTGAGTATTCAATGTAATCTATGTTTATTGGTATTTCATTGGGAATATAGGGATGTCGCCAAATGCCCATAGTAGTATTTAAATTTAAGACAATTGACATGGGGTATGAAAAGGCTCCAAACGTATGCGACATAGTGTCTTAATTTTACCGTTTTATTTCAGTGCGACTGTGTTATAAAGGAAAATTTAATTGACATGCTTAATTGTAATTGCATGTGTTCTCCATCAAACAAGATTGACAATGAATGGAATCGAAAATATCCATATCTATTGATTAATAGTCTAAAAAAATATGGTGTTAAACGCCACGCTAATTCCATGCAGAGTTACTTTGTAGTTCATATCAAATAAATATGCTGCAGTTCCCCATTGACAATATCTTCGTAGTTTTTAGTGATAATTTTTTTCAACAGTCTGTTGGAATTCCCATTGAACTAATTGTCTCCTATGTAACATGTGGCTGGCCTCTTTATATTCTTATGAAGTAAGACCTATTAAAAAATGTCTACCTGAGAAGAAACAAAAAAAGTATTGCTATGACCTCCAATGTGACATGCAGATGTATTGATGACGTTTCGTCTATTAACAATGATAATCTTCATTCCTATTGCGATTCGACAACATGAAAGGTGACGATAACGAACAGTGATCAATCTCATAACTCCTATACGCAATACAAAATAGATAGTTGGACAAACATGGACTCCTGGACACACCAGAGGTGGGATCGGGGTCTAGGAGGAGTACATATCCCTTTTTACTCGAAAAACACCACGAAGTAGTCAACTTCTGCTTCATCCTTAGATATTTTTGAAAATAGAGATAAATAGAAAACTAACAGCTCAACTTTATGTAGCAATATTGCATTTTCTCCTGCATATGGTGTTTATATCTCTCAACTGATTCGATATACAAGAACTTATTCTGCGTATGATCAGTGTTTGAATCGAGACAGATTTCTGACAAACAAGTTGAGGTGCAGAAGTTTCAAATATCTAGTTTAAGGAGGTACTCTACCTTTTCATAGTGGCTGCCTTTTAAAAAAACATGGATGAAAATATAAATATCAGCAATATGTGTCTTTTTCTTCCATAAACCTAGCCGAGTAGCTCAGTAGGTTAGCACGTCCACTGCTGATTTAGGTCGCGTTTTATCAGAGGGGGGGGGGTATTTTTTTCTCAGATTGCTTTCTACTAAAACTGCATTTTGTGACTATATAAAGTAAATTTGAATGTTTTCCATTTCAAAATCGTGTTGTACATATCCTCCGCTGTTCATCCACATTAAATATCCTTGATGTAGCACACGTCCTTGAAGTCACCATTTCGCCAATTCTATTGTCTCTATAACAATCTTGTTTGCCAATGCAAATCATAATTTGAGTGAAATGCTGTCCGATTTGTTTCATACCTATTGTTAGGCCTATGTTGGCACACTAATTTTGACTACGTATATCTCCGTTTACCTGATCAAGATACCTGTCTCTTGGAGTGTTATGACCAGGCCAGGATTTCTCGAAAAAATCTTAAATCTTAAACTAAGTTTCAACTTAAGTCTGAGTTTTTATCTCAGTTAAGATTTTGCTCAAATTACATTTCTCAAAACGATCTTAGTTAAATCTCATCTGAGTTAATCTTATTACTCAGCTGAGTTTATTCCTCACGACACTAAGCGATCCGTCTGTCAAAAAATGTGACTTCCGCACAGCTGTATCTTTCGTAAACAAATCGTCTGCTTGTCTTCTGCCGCGTATAACGTCAAGATGGAGGACTTCCCTAAAGCACAGAAACCAAATTGGACCGAGATAGAGCGTTTGGCCTTAGTGGAGGCGGTCCGATGCAGAGAGGATCGCCTTTTCGGTAAAATGAAGGGGGCGGGGTATGTGAAGAACTCACGTGTGAAGGAATCGGCGTGGGAGGAAGTCGCCCAATTCGTCAATGCGTAAGTACTGTATAGACCTAATATTTTTTTTTCCGATCAACAAAATCTGTGTAAGTCTATCTAATAATTCATAAATGCGCACGTTCCCTTTTATTGAAAAGAAGTTCATCCCCTGAACATTGCAATAGCGCAAAATGTTTTAAATAAATAATTAATTTAATCGGATGAAATTAATCTTAATTAAAATCGAAAATTTCCTAACTATTTTTGACATCTATATATTTATTATTAAAGTCGAGTGTTTGTTGATACATGTTATTGAGACGAATTGTATTGGTACCGATCTGCTCATTTTGTTTACCGGAAGCGGGACCATCGTATGGAATCGTATCATACGAGTTTAGGATTACCCAGAATGGCGAATCTACACCTTGCCTCGATTGCAAGGGGAATGTATTTTCATTGCCCCTATATAAACTCGATTTCTATTCATAAGAAATATTATTCTCTCACTATGATTAAGACGAACGTGTTTTACACATACACTTTATTACTTGTACCAGTGCGGTTCCGAATTTGAACTGTTCGAGTTTTGATTAACTGAGGAAGTAGTCGTAGACACTTGAGTTGTAAACTTCGCAAGCTATGCTGTAGATGAACACGTGTTATTATATACCATAGCTTGCGAGGTTTTTTGAGATAAGTACTTGTGTATTATATATGTACACATGAACCGTTAATTTTGAATAGTATGGGATGTATATTAGGCCTAAGTATACCATCCCCAAATGAAATGTTGTTTGTGGTTTTTTTTAATTATTTAGTTGGTAGCATAGTATAAATTCCCGGTTCCTGCGATATCCATACCCAGTCTTAATGAACATCGAATGCATTTATGTGGGTATACACACATGCATATATGCATAAATGTATATACACAAACACACCATGTATATTTGTCAACAAAGCACAAGATAATTACCATGTGTATATGTCGCTGTAAGATTTTTTAAAGTTATTTTTTTTTATTTCTACAAGAATGGAATTTAATGTGCATTTATGAATACCCGCATGTATCTGAAAAATGCCAAATTATACCTTAAGAAAATATTTGAATTAAAAAAATTATTTTTTCGAAATAACTAACATTTAATTGAAATCAAAATTTAAAATCCATTTTAAACTCTTGTGAATGGCTACATATACTTATAACACACATGAATTATTCACTTATGTGCTATACAGCTAATATTTTCAGGAGACGTATTGTACCGAACCTTATTATTATGGGAAATAAATGATTTCACATTCCCAATAAAATACGGTTTTCAGGATATTTTACAGATAATTTAATGTGTAAAGGTATGCCTTTATGAGTTTATCATTTGTTCTTTTCATTCTAGATAAATTTTGATTACATTCTATTAAAAAATATATGATATGGTAATAATTACTAAAATGATCCATTAAATGAACAGTCTATAGATTTTTTTAAAGAGCATTTCTTCCCATTTCACCTTTGAAATAACACAGTGTATGTGTATTATGTAGACAATCTGAAACCAGTCAAAGAGGGATTGAAGAAGTCAAGAAGCAGTATTCTAACCTGAAACAAAGAGGCATGGGGGTAGGGGAGTGGGGGTTGAAATTGCATTAAGCCCATCTTTTAGGGTATGTTCAACTTTCCAACTAGTACTTCAACATGATAACAGTCATTGATTGTATATCATATACAACTAGTACTTCAACATGATAACAGTCATTGATTGTGTATCATATACAACTAGTACTTCAACATGATAACAGTCATTGATTTTGTATCATATACAACTAGTACTTCAACATGATAACAGTCATTGATTTTGTATCATATGCAACTAGTACTTCAACATGATAACAGTCATTGATTTTGTATCATATGCAACTAGTACTTCAACATGATAACAGTCATTGATTTTGTATCATATACAACTAGTACTTCAACATGATAACAGTCATTGATTTTGTATCATATACAACTAGTACTTCAACATGATAACAGTCATTGATTTTGTATCATAAACAACTAGTACTTCAACATGATAACAGTCATTGATTTTGTATCATATACAACTAGTACTTCAACATGATAACAGTCATTGATTTTGTATCATATACAACTAGTACTTCAACATGATAACAGTCATTGATTTTGTATCATATACAACTAGTACTTCAACATGATAACAGTCATTGATTTTGTATCATATACAACTAGTACTTCAACATGATAACAGTCATTGATTTTGTATCATAAACAACTAGTACTTCAACATGATAACAGTCATTGATTTTGTATCATATACAACTAGTACTTCAACATGATAACAGTCATTGATTTTGTATCATATACAACTAGTACTTCAACATGATAACAGTCATTGATTTTGTATCATAAACAACTAGTACTTCAACATGATAACAGTCATTGATTTTGTATCATAAACAACTAGTACTTCAACATGATAACAGTCATTGATTTTGTATCATATACAACTAGTACTTCAACATGATAACAGTCATTGATTGTGTATCATATACAACTAGTACTTCAACATGATAACAGTCATTGATTGTGTATCATATACAACTAGTACTTCAACATGATAACAGTCATTGATTTTGTATCATATACAACTAGTACTTCAACATGATAACAGTCATTGATTTTGTATCATATACAACTAGTACTTCAACATGATAACAGTCATTGATTTTGTATCATATACAACTAGTACTTCAACATGATAACAGTCATTGATTTTGTATCATAAACAACTAGTACTTCAACATGATAACAGTCATTGATTTTGTATCATAAACAACTAGTACTTCAACATGATAACAGTCATTGATTTTGTATCATATACAACTAGTACTTCAACATGATAACAGTCATTGATTGTGTATCATATACAACTAGTACTTCAACATGATAACAGTCATTGATTGTGTATCATATACAACTAGTACTTCAACATGATAACAGTCATTGATTTTGTATCATATACAACTAGTACTTCAACATGATAACAGTCATTGATTTTGTATCATATACAACTAGTACTTCAACATGATAACAGTCATTGATTTTGTATCATATACAACTAGTACTTCAACATGATAACAGTCATTGATTTTGTATCATATACAACTAGTACTTCAACATGATAACAGTCATTGATTTTGTATCATATACAACTAGTACTTCAACATGATAACAGTCATTGATTTTGTATCATAAACAACTAGTACTTCAACATGATAACAGTCATTGATTTTGTATCATATACAACTAGTACTTCAACATGATAACAGTCATTGATTTTGTATCATATACAACTAGTACTTCAACATGATAACAGTCATTGATTTTGTATCATATACAACTAGTACTTCAACATGATAACAGTCATTGATTTTGTATCATATACAACTAGTACTTCAACATGATAACAGTCATTGATTTTGTATCATAAACAACTAGTACTTCAACATGATAACAGTCATTGATTTTGTATCATATACAACTAGTACTTCAACATGATAACAGTCATTGATTTTGTATCATATACAACTAGTACTTCAACATGATAACAGTCATTGATTTTGTATCATAAACAACTAGTACTTCAACATGATAACAGTCATTGATTTTGTATCATATACAACTAGTACTTCAACATGATAACAGTCATTGATTTTGTATCATATACAACTAGTACTTCAACATGATAACAGTCATTGATTTTGTATCATATACAACTAGTACTTCAACATGATAACAGTCATTGATTTTGTATCATATACAACTAGTACTTCAACATGATAACAGTCATGGATTTTGTATCATATACAACTAGTACTTCAACATGATAACAGTCATGGATTTTGTATCATATACAACTAGTACTTCAACATGATAACAGTCATGGATTTTGTATCATATACAACTAGTACTTCAACATGATAACAGTCATGGATTTTGTATCATATACAACTAGTACTTCAACATGATAACAGTCATGGATTTTGTATCATATACAACTAGTACTTCAACATGATAACAGTCATGGATTTTGTATCATATACAACTAGTACTTCAACATGATAACAGTCATGGATTTTGTATCATATACAACTAGTACTTCAACATGATAACAGTCATGGATTTTGTATCATATACAACTAGTACTTCAACATGATAACAGTCATGGATTTTGTATCATATACAACTAGTACTTCAACATGATAACAGTCATGGATTTTGTATCATATACAACTAGTACTTCAACATGATAACAGTCATGGATTTTGTATCATATACAACTAGTACTTCAACATGATAACAGTCATGGATTTTGTATCATATACAACTAGTACTTCAACATGATAACAGTCATGGATTTTGTATCATATACAACTAGTACTTCAACATGATAACAGTCATGGATTTTGTATCATATACAACTAGTACTTCAACATGATAACAGTCATGGATTTTGTATCATATACAACTAGTACTTCAACATGATAACAGTCATGGATTTTGTATCATATACAACTAGTACTTCAACATGATAACAGTCATGGATTTTGTATCATATACAACTAGTACTTCAACATGATAACAGTCATGGATTTTGTATCATATACAACTAGTACTTCAACATGATAACAGTCATTGATTTTGTATCATATACAACTAGTACTTCAACATGATAACAGTCATTGATTTTGTATCATATACAACTAGTACTTCAACATGATAACAGTCATTGATTTTGTATCATATACAACTAGTACTTCAACATGATAACAGTCATTGATTTTGTATCATATACAACTAGTACTTCAACATGATAACAGTCATTGATTTTGTATCATATACAACTAGTACTTCAACATGATAACAGTCATTGATTTTGTATCATATACAACTAGTACTTCAACATGATAACAGTCATTGATTTTGTATCATATACAACTAGTACTTCAACATGATAACAGTCATTGATTTTGTATCATATACAACTAGTACTTCAACATGATAACAGTCATTGATTTTGTATCATATACAACTAGTACTTCAACATGATAACAGTCATTGATTTTGTATCATATACAACTAGTACTTCAACATGATAACAGTCATTGGTTTTGTATCATATACAACTAGTACTTCAACATGATAACAGTCATTGGTTTTGTATCATATACAACAATGACATATATCACATTGATGTTTAATTTTTTTCTCCATCTTTTTCGTCAATGCACAAAATCCAGTTCATAATGCCTATTATAGATGTTCCTGCTTTATCTTCCGTATTATGGAGTACATTGAGGAAAGGGGAGGGGGTGCAATCTGGTGTAATTTCAATTTGGGGAGATGGGAAAAAATTTGTTAACGAAAACAAAGTATATTTTACAGCTTATATTAACATTTAATCATCGTATCTATAAAAAAAAATCGTCAAAATTGTTACTAGTATCGATGTTCATATAATATACATGTATGTATGCACGTCTCCACAGTTGTTGCTAAATATCAGATGTGCATCACTCTTTCATTCTTGTTTAGGATACTGATGTAAAATATAAATTTCAGCAAAGGAGAAAGCGGATGCCATCAGGCGACCGGCAACCTCCCTCGCCCACTCCAGTGGAGGCAAAGCTCATTGATCGAATGGGGGACAGGCCTATATTGTGTAGTCTGTCTGGAGGACATGACACAGATGAAGGTATATAGTGTACATGAATGTTCGAAATGTAACCTATATGCAGGGCTCGAAATTAACATATTACCGTCAGTCTGTGAGTGGTTAAAAGTCTAGCAGACTGACATTTGTTTTAGTCAGTTCGATGGAACCAGTTAATTTTCTAAAGCATCAGTTTGGAAAATATACTTGAAATTTTACACACACATGACATGCTTCGATCTGTAGATATCAGATGAATCTGATTCGTAAACAATCTATGCATTATAAGTACAAATGATGTTCTGTAAATCGTGTGTATGGGTAAGTGTACTGTAAATGATGTTCTGTAAATCACGAGTACGGGAAGCTATAATATACCGTGTATTGTATATCTATCTTACGTTTACATTTCTTTCTTACGTTTACATTCCTTTCTTAAAACCGTATATACTACATAGCTAGCATGTTATATATATGTACGTAAGTTCTAGTCTGAAAATCAAGTGCACATGAAATTACAATCTATGCATCATAAGTACGTAAAATCGTTATCTTTAATCCATATGTGTGTAAAGTTATGATCTGCTTAAAAATGTGTATAAAAATACAATTCGCAAAGTATAAGTGTGTAAAGTTACAATATGTATATCATATGTGCTTTAAGTTAAAATATAAGCGCACTGTTTTCCCCGCGTAAGGTAGGCAGATTAAGCACGACGTCTGAGCCACGGATTCAAAACAAATTCAATCAGCTGTTTGTACCATACTGAAATTAATCTCAAAATTAAGTGAAAAGACGACGCATGAGATAAATAGAACATCTATAATTGCATATTTTGATATTTGCTTTATCCAACGAGTTGATATGGTGTATTTATTCGCTCGGCAAGCCTCGCGAATAAATACACCATATCAACCCATTGGATAAACAAAATATCAAAACACGCTATATAGATATCCTCTATATATCATATATTTGTGTAAAGTTACCATGTGTGTAAAGTTACGATATATCATATGAGTGTAACGTTACAATATGTTTATATATGTGTAAAGTTACCATGTGTGTAAAGTTACGATATATCATATAAGTGTAACGTTACAATATGTTTATATATGTGTAAAGCTACCATGTGTGTAAAGTTACGATATATCATATGAGTGTAACGTTACAATATGTATATCGTTTATATGTGTAAATTTACCATGTGTGTAAAGTTACGATATGTCATATGAGTGTAACGTTACAATATGTTTATATATATGTAAAGTTACCATGTGTGTAAAGTTACGATATGTCATATGAGTGTAACGTTACAATATGTTTATATATGTGTAAAGTTACCATGTGTGTAAAGTTACGATATGTCATATGAGTGTAACGTTACAATATGTTTATATATATGTAAAGTTACCATGTGTGTAAAGTTACGATATGTCATATGAGTGTAACGTTACAATATGTTTATTAATCTGTAATGTTACCATGTGTGTAAAGTTACGATATATCATATGAGTGTAACGTTACAATATGTTTATATATGTGTAAAGTTACCATGTGTGTAAAGTTACGATATATCATATGAGTGTAACGTTACAATATGTTTATATAGGTGTAAAGTTACCATGTGTGTGAAGTTACGATATATCATATGAGTGTAACATTACAACATGTTTAAATATGTGTAAAGTTACCATGTGTGTAAAGTTACGATATATCATATGAGTGTAATGTTACAATATGTTTATGTATATGTAAAGCTACCATGTGTGTATAGTCACGACATATTATATGAGTGTAACGTTACAATATGTATATCATATGAACATAAACTTACAACCTGTGTATTACGTTTTCATACCTTTACAGTCTGTAGTTATGCGTACTTGTATGTAAAGTTAAAAACTATAAATTATGTGTACGTAATGCTAAAATTTGAACATCGTGTACATTGAATTGTAAGCTCTATGCCATGTGCAGCTAGATCAGCAGTCTGTAGATAATGTGTAAGTCAAGGTAGAATCAATACATTGTGTATACGTAAGTTATGAATGAGAGGCGAAGATAACGAACAGTGATCAATCTCATAACCTATGTGTGCGTAAAATTACAATCTATAAGCTATGTGGAAAAGGTTAGAATATATACATTACGTAAATGTAAAGTTAGAACCTATAAATTATGTGTAAATAAAGTTAGAACCTATAAATTATTTGTGAATAAAGTTAGAACCTATAAATTATGTGTAAATAAAGTTAGAACCTATAAATTATGTGTAAATAAAGTTAGAACCTATAAATTATGTTAAAGTAATGTTAAAATATATAAGTCATGTGTAAGTAATATTAGAATATCTATATTGTGTGTAAATAAAGTTACAATGTATAAATTATGTGTATGTAAAGTTAGAATGTATAAATTATGTGTACGTAAAGACTCTGTAAATTATGTGTACGTTAAGTTAGAAGCTGTAAATTATGTGTACGTTAAGTTAGAAGCTGAAAATTATGTGTATGTTAAGTTATAAGCTGTAAATTATGTGTACGTAAAGTAAAAATCTGTAAACTATGTGTACGTTAAGTTAGAATCTGTAAATTATGTGTACGTTAAGTTAGAATCTCTAAATTATGTGTACATTAAGTTAGAATCTGTAAATTATGTGTACGTAAAGTAAAAATCTGTAAATTATGTGTACGTAAAGTAAAAATCTGTAAATTAAGTGTACGTTAAGTTTGAAGCTATAAATTATGTGTACGTTAAGTTAGAAGCTGTAAATTATGTGTACGTTAAGTTAGAAGCTGTAAATTATGTGTGCGTTAAGTTAGAAGCTGTAAATAGGCAAAATTCATACATAAGACCTGCTTTATATAATTTTTACCCCAAACAATACTCAGACTCCATGAAATAAAAATAACTGAATACGATTTAATAATACGATTTACGAAAGAATTAGGGCCATTGAACACACATTTTATCGTATACTAAGAGAGATGTGCACAGTTTAAAATCATTGATATTGAAAACAAAATAAACAGGGTGAAGAAACTACCCCTTTTAGGTTAGATGACCCTACGCAAACAAGAAGTTTAGTTTGAAGTCAACGCGGATATTTAGATATCTGATTATATGAATGATGACGTATTGTTGTGTGTATATCATATGTAGGTTCTCACCTGCTGGTGCATACACCGTCAATGTACACCTGACACACCTAAAGGCTACACAGTGGACGCTGACACAAAATCCTGTTCCTATCGTGACACCAGGAGTTACTAAGCAGTTGTTCTTTATAAACTTTGCCCTCATACGTAAGTACATATTTATGCTTCTTTGTTTCAATTATCTCTGTTAATACCTTATTGTATTCTATAGGGTACTGGGTGATGTTAGGCTCCATTTTATGGACTGTGTGTGTGTGTGTGTGTGTGTGTGTGTGTGTGAGAGAGAGAGAGAGAGAGAGAGAGAGAGAGAGAGAGAGAGAGAGAGAGAATTTCAATCGATGGTACCAAGTGATACATGTCTACAAACGCTATAAAAGATTCCTGATTATTCATCATACTCGTAAAGAAGGTTATGTAGAAACACAATGTTTCATTTCAGCTCCAAGAGGACCACAAATCAATGGCCGTCGATTTGTCTTACCAACATCACCCCTCCAGGTACTCTGCACAGTCATTGCTGAATTGTGCCAATGACATATTTCATATTCTACCAAATAATCATATGAAATAAGTAATAATTCAAAAATCAATGTAGGAAATCAATAGATGTGTCTAATAATATTCCCCATTTTTATGCATCTCAAATGACAATGAAATTGCATATCTAAATCCACTACAATAATTTATTTTGTAACACGGTAAGAATTTCATTAATGCTCTCGATTTACTAAGAAAGCCTAAACAGCTTATTCGACATTCGAGATTCGGAACACGAGATTCGAAATTAGATATCTAGATTAGCCAATCAATCACGGAAAACAATTTTAAGGTAACTGTTAATTCCAATGACATTCCAAAATTCCTATATCTCCAGATATGTATCCAAAATATTGCGTATAATCACGATTTTGTAAAGTGATTATCTACCAGAGCTTAACATCATAACATCCACGGTGTGCTTATAATGCAAATGAAACCTCGGGGATATTCCAGGAAATAGTTACGTAATCAGCGTTACGTCAGCTTTCTACTACTGTGATAAACATCGAAAGTCTAGAGTAATGGAGGTCACAGGTGTCAATCAAGAACAACATAACACACAGATGTTTTTGTTCGGTAATCAAATTAAAACAAACCCTGCGATAGTTGTCGATAATAGTTTGATTAATTTGCAAGCATAGTTTGATTTCAACAAGTCATCAAAATGTTTTGCGAATGTGCACTGTGCATTTACAGGTAGGTGATGATGTAGACCAAAAACGACAATTATAATAGTATGAATATCATAATTTGATCCAAGAAAAGTTATTCCTCGGCAAATCCATACCCAAACCATGATGTCAATGATATGCCCATGTTATAGAGCCCGCCCCCCCCCCCCCCCCCCCCCCCCGGAAGTATGGCCCTATAGTGAGCATTCTACCTTCGGAAGTGTGGCGTTATAGTGAGCCCCCCCCCCCCCCCCCGGAAATCTGGCTCTAGAGTGACCCCCTCCCCCGGTAGTCTCGCTCTAGAGTGAGCCCCCCCCCATCAAAATTGCTCTAGAATAAACCTTACCCCCATAGGGAAGATTCAGTCTAGAGCCATAACACCCTCTTTAAGTCTGGCTTTAGAGGGACACCCCCAATTTCATCCCCTCCTGCGCAAAGTATGCAAACTATGAAATATTTTAGTTTATCGGACAGGGAATTACCCACCCTCCTAACTTCTCTACCTACCACCATATCTACCTACCTACCTACCTACCTACCTGAAGTTGTCCAAGTTTAAAAGCATAACCGATATTTGTACGCAGATGAGAATTAACATAAATTCGAAATGTCCTCATTTCATTTTGCAAACTTCTAAAACTAACCAAGGCATATGTATTGTGTGGGTCAAAGTTCAAAGTATATGGGTAAAACAACATGACTTATCAATTCTAATATGTTTTATTCACCGTTTTCTTCTCGTGAGTTTAAAGAACAACTTAAGGAGGTATGCTAGAGAAATCTGATATGGATTAAAAGTGGAGGATATGCATAACAATATTTTGAAATTGTAAATTTACTTTATTTAGTCAAAAATGCAGTTTTAGTAGAAAGCAATCTGAGAAAAATTTAAAAAATCCATGCTGGATTCGAACACACGATCTACAGTTCAGCAGTCGACGTGCTTTTTTTCCTCCTCTTTTATTTCAGTCAACGTGTTCTTTTTTTTTCTCTCTCTCTCTCTCTTTTATTGATTAACATTTAAACAGGAATGCGGGACAACTCGCCCCCAAGACAACTTGCCCCCTCTTAGGACAACTCGCCCTCTTTCAGGACAAGTCGCCCCTTCTCTTGAGACAACTCGCCCCCAATTTGATATGTACATGTAAATATGTAATCAAATTTTATTTTCATTTTATGTGTGTAATTGTACAAAAATATACATTTTAAACCCTATAAAGACACGCCTTATTTCATACTTTAACACGAATGGTAAATTCTAACAGAATTATACACAGATTTATTTAATGCATTTAAAAATGATGACATTTTTCATAATTCAATCTGCTAGGAAAATTATATTTACTGATATTCAGGTAATTGATTAAATGTCTCCGATACTGAGAAAATGTTGGGATGTTTCTATTTATTTATTTATTTATTTTTTCAAAGGTGTGTGTGTTTTATCGATACCGGATGTATACTACATAAGTATAAATGTGAAGCATGAATATTCTGATACATGTAATTATCTTTAAATGCGTTTTGCAATTAATTCCTGTTGAAAAATCATAAAATTCCCATTTTAGAAATGTAATAACGGTTTTGCTTTACGACTTCTTTTTAAGCGGCGATTTCAAAGTGAAAAGTACCTGTATCTTAACGTTTGAGGTAACTGTATAACAGCTTGGGGGAAATCAAACAATTAGATTTAACAACAGACGCGGATTATCGGTAATTATACTACGGCGGCTGTAGACCAAACGAATATTCTCCCTATACCAAACGCTCACTTGTTTCCGCTGAAATTATATACTTTACATGTACGTACAAGTGGTGATAAATTTACTGAACTCATACACTGTATTTTTACTAAAATCTTTCGTCTTGCATAAAATGACACGAAGTTCGGTGTTTATGTGAACGTGTCCTTTTTTCTGTGATGTATATGCTATACATTAGAAATGTAACTTTTGCTAATACACCTCTTGTATTTAGACCAAAAATGATAATTGTAAACATGTATGATATGAAGGGGCGAGTTATCTCAAGAGAGGGGGCGAGTTGTCCCAAAGATAGGGCGAGTTGTCCCAAAGATAGGGCGAGTTGTCTTGAGGGCGAGTTGCCTTAGGGGCGAGTTGTCCTCAATAGGGGCGAGTTGTCTTGGGGGCGAGTTGTCCTGATACCTTAAACAAATATAACAGACTAATCATCAGTTACAATCACATTTAAAACAGTTTGTATCTAAAATATACAATAATACAATGGATTTCCTCTGTTTCTTTCAATAGAGGATATCTATGCAAGAAAACATTTTAAACAGGGCAGTTTTCTTTTCTAAAACGGTCAATTGACAATGGTTATGACATGCGATGTCTCAATGTATATCTACGAAGCCTTTCAATATAAATTTTCTTTTCACTTTGCAAAGAAATCTGTCTTCTTCTATGAATATAAAATCTGCATACTGATATAAGATAATTGACAACAATTACATTCACGTTTTTGGTGCCCTTAGGTAATGCTGTCATGGATATTTCTTTAAAGTTTAATCTGTTAAAAACATCACTTTCAAAATCTTTCAATAACGATTCAAGATGATAAATAACAAAATTAGACTTCAATTCAGCCAACTCTTTACATCTGATAAATAAATGCATTATATCCTCACATTCTAGCATAAAAATTGGACATATTTTAGAATAAAATTTCCCTATCCTAAAAAGTTTCTCAAATGTAAATATAATATTGTGACAAGTTTTGAAATCCAGTTCAGTAAATTCTGGTGTTTTGTATAACACGGTATGTTTCCCATCGCTTTTTAATGGATGATTTATCATTCATATCGAGTTTATCTCGCCAATAAATATTTGACACCGGTTCTTGAAACATTTTTTTTGCACTAACAAATTATAAAATATCTGTACTGTACCTGAATGGAACACTATCCGTTGCTCTCTATATGAAATAAGAAAATTTGGCTGAAAGCACGTTCTTTTGTTCTCATTTTCATTAACATAATTTTTCCATTCTTCTGGAATAGATAATAACAAATCCTTATAATTTTTTGTAATCAGTGAGACATTTCCCTCTGAATTTTGTTCTTCAGAATCTCCACAGTACATGATATTGGTATAAACCCAAGGATTACTTCATTTGAAATATCCTTGACATGTGTAATACCAGCACTAATAAAATCTCTCCAATTCAACATTTTCTTTCTTCTTTGTACTTTCGGATTAAAAAACAAACAATAATTAAAAACATCATTTTCTTTTTCTGTAACGATGATATAATTTTTAAGGCATGCCATGCACAAAATAATTTATTGTAAAACTGGTAGATCCTGAAAATCTGTTTTCTTCAACTGGAGTAAGAATATCTCCGTTCCTGCTCCTAAATTTTGAATCTTTCATAGGAAATATCTAAAAATATGTTTCCACAGAAAATATTTAGTACAACAAAAGTGCTTTGCAAAAAACTTAAGTCTAAATGATAACATTCTTAGATAGATATCAGCTATTTTCAAACTAACATTGTGTTTCCACCAATCATTGTTTTATAAGTTACCAAGTGTGCGCCAAAATTCCATTAAAAAATGGAACACTCCTTTTGAATACTGTGTCTAGTCCAATCCATTGTGGAATTGATATAAATGACAGTCGACGTGCTAACCTACTGAATTACTCAGCTAGGTGAGGATTCTTTAAATGATTAGACAAATATTGCTGATATTTATATTTCCATCCATGTTTTAAAAGGAAGTCAGTCATTATGACGATGTAGAGTACTTCCTTAAGCAAAATCATTTAATGCCCTGCTGAAAAAGGTCTTGGTATCTAAACAATCTCCATAAAGTGATAGTAGTTTACCAGGAATAAATGAAGGGAGAAGTCCTGCTATGGAGGGAAGTCGAACTCTACAACTAATGATAGAGTATATCTTCCCACGGGGAAGTCTGGCTCTAGAGTGAGACTTCCTCGGGGGTTCTCCTGCTCTAGAGTGAGCCTTCCCCAGGGGGAAGGCCACTCTAGAGCCAGACTTCCGGGGGATAGCTCACTCTACAACACCCACACATGCACATAGAACTTTCCTTGCTCCTTGTAACTATGAATAATTAATGCAAATTAGGTGACCTATGACGTCGCAACATTGAAGCGGGCCATATATTGATACGACCCTATCAGGTATGCGCATTTCTATTTTCAGACGGGATTTTCCCTTTGCACATGCGCACTGATCTGAAATTGAGAGAATATAAATAAGCGCTTCGTTGGAAAAAAAATTATAGAAATAGATCAAGAAATTAATTTTTAATGAATTTTTTAGTATTTTCGACTGGTTGTGATTAAAGAGATTGATATACTCCCAATTCGGTGATTAAACTAATAATTGTTATGAGGATATTTTGATTTGAATCTTCGATTTTTGTAAGTAGCTTGAATTTCCTCTGACGATTAAGTTGCAGCAAGTCCGATTCAGAGTTTTTTCCTCATTTTCTGGGTAAATCATATTTCCTTACAGCAAATTTTGAGAAAAATACTACTTCCGGTTGATTGTTTTCATTATTAAACGTAATTTTTCGTTAGATTTTTAAATTTTTCTCGGCTTTTGAAATGATATTTCAAAGAGAATTTGATTCAAATATGCATTCTTATCTCTAAAGTTTTCAAATTTAGGGAATACACTTGATTTTAGTTCCCATTTCTATACAAACCTCCATACAATAAAAGAAAATCATCAGTTATCTTCCTCAAGATTCAATAATGACTTGTTCTGGCAGATGGGGCAGTGCCTGTCTGAACTGTTTTACTTATTGCCCCTACACCACAGTCAACAATGTTTATTGTCCACTTGCTTTCCTTTATATCAAAATTTAAAAATCATCTGATGTGCTAAGCTAAATGTGTTTTTATCCAGCCCTCTGCATACAATATTTTGTACAAAGACTACAAGCTCTTGACTGAAGAGGGGGGAATACTAATCCTGAAGAGATTATTTTGCCAATGGCATGGCCTATATTGAGACATCAGATTCCGTAACAAGGAAATCAAAATTTGTTGTAAGTCAAGATGATTCTTTCATTCGTTTGGCACCTAGCGCCCCCACTGAGCATGTAACTAGATTACTTCACCGTCTGATAATTCTTCTATTTTTAATTTCATATATGAATTTTCTTCTTGAGGTGGATAAGTAAAATTTTTAATTTCCAACTCTACTTTTCGCCATGTACGTAGCCTTACTAGACTCAGCTCAGGGAAGGTAGAAATCGCCAAGACATCGTTTACTGAAAATTTACATACACGTGCTTCCGCTTCTAAAAATACACCGGATGTTGATATTTTCTTACCTATTTACGTATGGCGCATGCCCTAAAACACGCATATTAAGTACATCCGGTAGGAGCATGATTAGTTCAAGGAAAGTTCTATGTGACATGTCGATGACATCGGGTCAATACATTTACACACTATATAGAATCACTAGAAAAGGGGGGTAAATTGTAAGCAATGTCTACAGTTAAACTAAGTTATAAAGCACACAAACCTGGATTTTGACATTGTTATTATATTATGTCCACGGTCTGTACTTTGGAATGTAAAGGGTCGCAGCATTTGTCCATGATATACATGTACCACTATATGTTATCTATATACGTGTATGCACTCTTTTAAATTTTCTGCTTTAATGTCGAAGTATTTTTAAATCCTTTATGTAAACAAAACAAACTTGCATACATGCATGCATGTAGTTCCGTGTCGTTCGAATGCTAATATCAATAAATCATCTTTGAATGCTTAATCAACCAACTGACGAATATAAATTTCATCCCCCTTTAATATTCTAATTGTGTTTTGAAAATTAATAATACATATATGTTACCTGTTGTATTCCATGATTTGATAATTGGTTGAGAATAATTACTATTGATGTTAAGTTATTAATAATTCCATTTGCATGTTGTTTTTTAAATAATATTTGTTTAATAACAGAATTGATTATAAAGCAAGGAGTGATGCATTCCCTTTGAATGCGTTTTATATTCCGTAAATTTGGACTGCACTTTTTCTTCTTTGGAAATGAACACTTTCATTTTCTCTGTAAGTTAATTTTATCAATATTCATATTTATTCATATATACCATTGTTTTATAGACGTATCCTGGAATTGATGCAATAACCCCTTGTGGAACATGTATAAGCAATGAGTGTGACTGTACCCATATCCTCAAATTCGACCTGGAAAATATAGTAGAAATTGTTATTTCAGCGATTGGTACGAGCCTTTATAACTTCATTTCATAGTATTCAGAAATGTGATTTTTATGCATTTATATCGGATGGCATCACTTGGCGGCAAAAGCACATATTCTCTGTGGATTGTTACCTTCTGAAATACACCTGTCCACCCTTCGTATCGTAAAGTGTTAAACATTCTCAACCTTTCTATCAAATGATATGTAGTATCCTGAGCAATGAGCAGCAAAATACCATGATGTATGGACATTTTAACTAAAAGTGTGAGAGTCGTGCCCCATGGATTTTGGATTACTGGTACGGATCAGGTTATGGCTTGGCACATTCAGCTGTATATAAGAACAATGTAGTTAGCATTTGGCGATCATTCTTTTATTGTTTTACTCCTGATATGCCAGGAAAATGGATAGATTTGACAAGATATTGGGAGAAATCTACCAAAAGTATGAAACTTGTTATGTATGGGTTCTTTCTTCAACAAAACAAAAAATTCCATTAAATGAATAATCTGATAGAAACAGTCTTCGATATCGCAAACTTTCAATATTCTGTTGCAGTTAGAATTGAGCCACTCAAAAATCAAAAATGCATTAATTGATGCACGAGGGTTGTCCATAAATTTCGTGTACAACCTTGATAAAGAGTGGCAAACATTGACGAAATATTTCATTTTAGGTGTCGTAGGAATATCACATCCAGTACATATTCACGGACATCATTTTCACGTACTTAAGATGGGGTATCCACCTTATGATCCCGTAACCGGAAATACTACTGGACCCAATCCGGATATTCGATGTTTAAACGAGAACTGTTCGGAAGCAACTTGGGCAGATCCGTCTTGGAATGCTGGGTACATACCGGGAGTAAATTTGGAGAATCCTCCACTGAAAGACACAATTTCAGTACCTGCGAACGGTTACGTCATAATCAGACTAAGAGCAGATAATCCTGGTACAGTAGAACTGTTTTTCTATTGATTGATCGATTGTATCTTGCTTAACGTCCCTCTCAAGAATTTTTCACTCAAATGGAGACGTCACCATTGCCGGTTAAAGACTGCGAAACTTAAGCCTGTGTTTGGAGCAGGGAGGGGTCTTTATCGTGCCACACCTGCTGTGACACGGAACCTAAGTAATTGCGGTCTTATTTAAAGAACCGGCCCATTTAGCCGTCTCTTACGACAAACAAAGGGTACAAAGTACCTATTCTAACACGGCCAATTTTTTAGGAGTAAGAATCCTGGTAATAATCCTTGCAGACTCAAATTTACCTTAATAGCAAATGGAAAAGTAACACACTACCCGAGGATTTAAACATTGGGCTAACTGGCGATAATGAAGGTAAACCACCCCTAGTTTATCAAGAGTGCTGCTAGAATCCAACCGCTTTTAGTGGGAAATGATTTGTGAACATTCAAACATGAAACCATCTTGCATATATTTCACAATCTACACTGATGCTATGCAGTTTTCTTTGAAAGTTTTTATAACAGACGATTCTATCAGTAATTGCCGTGTACATAATTTAAAACCTTCCACACGGTGTATAAAAAGTTTATTTACCGAAAAAGAAGTCAAATCCCTTTAATCGAAAAGTAACACCGCTAGCCCGGAAAAATTGAGAGCGGGCGTATTCAAATATGTCTGGTGTGTTTTATACCAACTGTTAAACGTTCATTTCATACCCATTTTGATGGCGGGTTATTCAGTTTACGTCATCATGATATAGGAATCACAACGGGTGTGACCGTTCGAATGAAGAGGTTTGATCCTCCTGGAGCCCTGACCCCACCTCTGGTGTTTCTAGGGGTCAGTGTTTGTCCTGTTCTTAATTTTGTATTTTTCATGAGATCAGTTACGGACTATTGTCTTCACGTTTCATTCATAGAGTAATCCTTAATTTTGCCAAAATGAAGCACCCTAAGTTCCTAAAATGGGTAGAAAAAGCTTAGCGCCGTGGCAGTAACAAAGCTAGTATAAATCTAAGTCTAGAATTCAATGCCTATATTTATTCTGTCGTCTGCTTGCGTAGCAAAGAAGGATAACTCTAATTTATTTCAAATTCGGGCTCGGACTCCACATTATTCGTGTGCAAATGCAGACTGCAAGTAATGATTGTTTTCTTCAGTGGCGTAGATTCCATTGAGGCAACCGAGGCAGCTGCCTCGGTAAAAAAAAACCCACCTTTTACGTTGTTAAAATGTCGATAGCTTCTGGGGGGGCTGCGCCCCCAAGACCCTCTGCCTCGGTAATATTCGAACCCAAGCTACGCCTATGTTCTTCTTCCACATTATCAACAAACTTAGTCAGGTAAATACATGTACTTTTGTAGTCGTAACTTTTTAATAAAACAACCGTGCATGTAAGTGCTACTTTCACGTTTACATCTACTTTACGAACTACGATCAGGTAGTGAAACGGACAATCAATCCTGCGATATTTTGATCAAATAAGAAGTCATATTTATAAATGCCTATATGTTTGAATACACCCGCTCTCAATTTTCCCGGGGCTAGCGGTGTTACATTTTTTTCATTATATGATTTTTAACGTCAAGATTCTGTGTTTACGATCTACCGACGGTCTATTTTTTTTTTTTTTTAAATGATGTGTCCTCTTCGTGGTCGGGGCAGACGTCTTCAACGACGGTCATCACGCTCATTTTCTCATACTCGCCTCAAAAATGCAAACAGCGCGGCCATTTTGAATGAACTTAGCGACAGTCTTAGAAAGTTAAGACAGCTCTAAGGCAGTCTTAAAATTTAAGACAAAATACCTATCTTAAGTCTAAGTGATTTTTTGTGATCCACTTTAAGACCAGTCTTAGATTTAAGTGCAACTT
>NC_079170.1:84843203-84924632 GCF_947568905.1 Ostrea edulis | reverse complement strand
TATCGATAGGATACCTTAGACTCAGCTAACAACACGAGTCTTTTTTAATCTTCACAGACATTATAGCATCTGACTTTTAAATGATTTCTCATAATTACCAGTGTAGTCACAAATTGCTTGAACATTGTTATAGTGATAGCCTTTTCTTTTGAAAAATTCTGCCTGGATCCTGATTTGCATTCCGTCTCTAGAACAGAAACAGCTTATCCCGCCTGGAGAACCATCTATTCTAGGGGAAAAAATGTCCTCGTGTTGACAAGATCCTCGTCAGACGGCCAATTAGTATATTTAGGTGCAATAAATGTCTTTAACGATGTGCGTTACAAAGAACTTGAAAAAAATAACTTTCGCTAGCTGGCACGTAACATTGCTTTTCGAAGGGGGTGGGGGAGACATAGAATTGTCGAAATAATTATTCACTAGTAAGCCCCCTCTTTTAACAATGTCTTCGAATTCCCCAATCGCATTGGGATATGGAGAAATCGAATGCTTAAACCACTTACAAATCCCCCTAGACTAATCAGTAGCTTTCAAGCTTACGTTCATCTCATTCAACACTACTACTGTATCAATGTCACGTTGACTATTTTGAACTTCATTATGAAACCGTGCCCTGGACCCCAAAACGCAGAATTCATGAGAAATAAAAGAAAACAATTACAGTGCATAATTTATGTTAAGATGGCATTTATGTTTCTCAAACTTTTTTTTTTATTGAAATAGGTATAGTACGGAATTTCAAATCAAGGCTTGACACACCACAGTGAATTTCAGATTGATGATCGGTGCCCGTCCTCAATCCATGGATGTGTAAAATCAAAGTGTATTGATTAAAAACAGCATTATCTTACAGCATGTATTTTGCACCGAATTTTGAATAAAACATTCATAAAAATGCTCAATCTCCGCTAGTTAGGGCTCAAGTAGTCCGCCCCGCCCAAGGAAAGCTTGGCAGATCACATCGCTAGAAGTTACAATTAGTCTTATATACCGTATATATCTGGGTTTTTTTCGCGTGTATCTAATTTCCACTTTGTTCGCGACGATTTCCGAATCGCGGAATATAAATCTGCGTAAATTTTATACAAAGTTTTGTTTTTATAATAGACGTATATAGCACACATGTAATAGTACGGTGACAGTTCTGTGTTCAATGTGCTTTATTCCTCGTATATCCGAAAAAGCGCCAAGGTAATGTTCAGGTATGTAAGCCTCGGTGTTTATTTAGGACAAGATGTTTCAATGGACTACGTTCTCTGCTTCCCTCAATGTATGATTATATCTGAGGCTACTCATACATATGACGGTACATGGTGTATGGCTATTTTAAACTGAAAATAATTATCGATAATTGTTTTGAATGAGTACCATTATAGCTATGGAACAGTGAATTACTATACTATACCGCCAAATTGTACATATTTACAATATACTTGAGTGTAAAAAGGTGCATTTTTACACCCCTACTAACGTTATTGTTATTTAAATTTACACCACGTGGGTTTTTGACCCATTAAAAGGATAGAGGTGAGGTCAAATTCTGCAGTGAAGGAAACCGGAAATAAATCTGCCAAAGCTATAGTCATTTTCTGTAATAGACATGTATCATCAATGCAAATGCATATATTACGTAGAAAATTAGTGAAAAGCTCAGGAAGTTAAAGTCATTTAAAGATCTAGATTTTAGTTCAACTGATATTAGTCTTACTGTCGTGTCATGAGGGGGGGGGGGGTCTTTTCTTCTTTTGTCGGGGGGGGGGGGGGGGGGAGTCTTTTCTTCTTTTGTCGGGGGGGGGGGGGGGGGGGGGGGGGCAACGGTAATAATCCCATTGTTTATAACATATGCAGATAAAGAAATTGGGGTGACTGCTGTCTTCCATTTTCATTTGTAGTGGTATTTTAGGGTAAAGACAGAACTGCAAACATATATGCATGTATTCATAACCCCCACCCCCCACCCACCCCACCCCCACCGAATTAAGAAATCAAGAATTTTTTCGAACTTAGGAAAAAAGTTCCCCCTCCCCGATTTAGGATTTTGTAGAGTGGGCAAGTCACAGGACAAAAGAATTTTTTTTTCTCTTGTCAAGGATTTTTAACAAATTAAGTTATCTTCAGCATTGGTTACAAAAAGAGAATATTTTGCATTGAAAATAGAATTGGTGAAGAAAATGTGCGATTCCTCCCTTATAGTATAATTGCGACTCATATAAACTGCACAAAATAATATATCACATTATAAGTAAATCATCAACGCCACAGAAAAAAAAAATAAATGTTATTGTTAGATTCTATTACTACACTTCTATAGCATGCTATTTTTAGATTTATTCCTCTTTAAAGATATCTCATAAATTTTATAAGATATCTTATAAAACTTACAAGATATTTTCTAAAGTTTATGAAATATATTAATTGTATCCTCTATAATTGGATATCTGATAAAAGATGATAAAATATGTTATATATTTTATAAGTTATCTTCTAAAACATATATCTTATGTCTTTTAAGATATCTCAAACTCAATAAGATATTTTATAAGATATCTCAAAAACGAATTTTTATAAGACAACTTGTTAACTTTATAATGTATCATATGAATTTACTTTTATAAGATACATATCATAAAACATATAAGATATCTTGCATGTATGCAAGGTGAAGATAACGAACAGTGATCAATCTCATAACTCCTACAAGCAATACAAAATAGATAGTTGGGCAAACACGGACCCCTGGACACACCAGAGGTGGGATCAGGTGCCTAGGAGGAGTAAGCATCCCCTGTTGACCGGTCACACCCGCGGCGAGCCCCATATCCTGATCAGGTAAACGGAGTTATCCGCAGTCAAAATCAGTGTGCCAAGAACGGCTTAACAATCGGTATGAAACACGTCAGACAGCATTTGACCCAATGCGAGGTTGTATTGACGAACTAGATCGTTATAACGACCATAGAATTTGCGAAATGCTGACTTCAATCGAGACTGTTGAAATCCCTGTACCATCAACTTGTTTGTCAGTAGCTTACCTCGATTTAAAAACTGACTATACCCAGAACAAGCTCTTGCATATCGAATCAGTTGAGATATATAAACACCATATGCAGGTGATAATGGAATATTGCTACATAAATGTGGGAAGTTGACGATGGAGAAGCTGAAATCATCCCGTTTGTCATACAGTTGAGTTGTTAGTTTGCCGTTAATGTCTACTTTCAATAAAATATCTAAGTATGAAGCAGAAGTGGACGACTCTGTTGTGTCCTTTATTTCGAGCTCACAGGGATATATCAAATCGACATATGAATGAAAGCTATCATTGTTAATAGACAAAACGGCATCGATATATCTAAAAGTCGAATTGAAGGTCACAGCGAGAGATTTTTTCTTCTCACGTAGAAGTTTTTGAATAAATTCTGATTCATATGAATATAAAAACAGGTCAACTAACAAAGGATCACAATTCGTGCCCATGGGAATTCCAACAGACTGTTGGAAGACCTGATCACCAAAGACCACGAAGATATTGTCAATGAGGAACTCTAGCATATTTTTTATTTCAACTTCAGAGTATTTGTGCGTGGAATCAGAGTGGTGTTTAACAAAGTAAGTTTTTGAATGACTGATCACTAGATATGAATATTTCCGTTTTCCGTTTTTGTTGAAGAAGCAACTGTTGATGATGTCAAAAAGTCTAGTCTTTAATTTATCGTGAGGAATGGTCGTGTATAGTGTTGAAAAGTCATAGGTTTTAATGCTATTGATTTGGGAAAAATTCTGTGATTTCAAGTTTACCAAAAGTTCTTTAGAATTTTTTAGAAGTATATTATAAGATATATCAAAGTTTGAGCTATATTTTTTTTTAAAAATTGTTTATGAGATATCTTATAAGATATGTAAGATAACTTAGAAAGCTTGTGAGAAATCTTATAAAACATTTAAGATAATTTATGTTTTATAAGATATATGTTAAACATGATATCATTTGATATACAAGATATCTTGTAAAGCTTAGGAGATATCTTTCATAGTTTATAATATATATCTTAAATATTTTATAAACTGTAAATTATATGAGATATATATCTTATAAGATTTATTAGATATCTTATCAGAAATAGAAGATATTTCATAAATTATATACAAATCCTTAAAGGAATACCCGGTAGATACATTGTATAAATATGGCGTGCCATACACCTCACTTAGGAAGAAGCTAGATTAGCAGGATTTATACAAATTCTATGAATATATACATATTTTCTATATATCTTGAGAAATATCTGTGAAAAGCCTAATATGCATTTTCATAAATTTAAAACTTAACGTACTAATTTTACTCTTTATGCTAAAGCAATTCATCAGCAAATGTGAATTATTACTACGGTTGTGCTCTGTAATGCATGCAAGCAGGTAGTTATATTTATACAGTATCAAAGTTGGTTAAGAAGTACTATGTACAAGTCACTACTCATAAATGGAAATTCAATGGTTGAAAATTTTCCACATGTATTGAAATATACATAGTTTTCTTATCTCTATCTATTGATCAGAAAGTAAGACAATGTTACACCACTGTATCTGCAAAAGTTTTTTTAAGTCTTAAATATTAAAGAAATTAAACCTTTAGAGTGGATAATCTTTACAATATGTCTATATATACATAAAATCAGATGCTGAATTTTTATAAAATTTAATTCAATATCAGTATACATGTATATACATACATTTTAAAGTTATAACAATTTCTTAAAAAATTCTTGGAAGTTATTTTCATAACTTTAGTAAGTAACATGCACTTTAGAGCATCCCAGATTACAGGATTTGAAGGTAGATCCTTAATGTAAACTGATGAATTCATTTAGGAATGTGCACTCCACACCAGCTATTTTCTCAAAATGAATCTCTGAAAGAAAAAAAAAATTCACAATGATCAATATAAGCTATCTAAATTTGATTTTCCAGTATGAAATGTGAATACTGATTGATTGTCTTAATTACTCCTTCTAGATATCTATTCTGTTTCAATTTAGTATCAAAAGCATTAAAGACAAGAGGCTTATGGACCACATTGCTCACATGAGTTACATTGGCCCATATTTAAAGATTGTTCTTGTATATTTGCAAGTAAAGCTTTGATCCCTATTGTGGCCCCAACTTACCCCCGTAACCATGATTATTACAAAATTGAATATGCACTATGTCAGGAAGCTTTCGTGTGAATGTAAATTTCGTTGTCCCAATGGCTTCTTGAGAAAAAGATTTTCCCTATCTATTTGTATGTTAAACTTTGATCCCCTATTGTGGCCACACCCTTCCCCTGGGGGGGGGGGCATAATTTTAACAAACTTACTTAACAAACTTAAATCTGCACTATGTCAGGAAGCTTTGACATAAATGTAAGACTTTCTGGCCCAGTGATTCTTTAAAAAAAATCAAAAGATTTTCCTTATATATTTGTATGTGAAATTTTGATCCCCTATTGTGGTCCCATCCTACCCCCGGAAGCTATGGTTTTAACAAACTTGAATCTGCACTATGTCAGGGAGCTTTCATATAAATATAAACTTTGTCTTCAACTTTCAAGTTACTTTCTGGTCCATTGGTTCTTGAAAAGATGTAATATTTTCCCTCTATATTTGTATGTAAAATTTTGATCCCCAATTGTTGCCCCATCCTACCCCCAGGGGCCATGATGTTATCATACTTGAATCTGCACTATGTCAGGAAGCTTTCTTGTAAATTTGTGCTTTCCTGGCCCAGTGGTTCTTGAGAAGAAGATTTTTAAAAGATTTTCCCTATACCTTTGCATGTAAAACTTTGATCCCCTATTGTGGCCCCATCCTATCCCTAGGTGTCATGATTTTAATAAACCTGAATCTACACTATGCCAGGAAGCTTGCTTGTAAATTTCAGCTCTTCTGGCCCTGTGGTTCTTAAGAAGACTTTTAATGACCCCACCCTATTTTGTGATTATCTCCCCTGTGAAGGGTGGCAATTTAGGCTGAAATTAACACTATGGTTCTGGAGAAGAAGTTAAAAAGGTTGTACAGATGGACTGATGACAGCAAGAAGTGGTGATAATTGCTCTTTCAAGCTTTCAGCTCATGTGAGCTAAAATCGATTTTGAATTTTTCTTTGCTATGTGATTTATCGCTACCTACACTGCATATACACTATGCCTATTTTACCAGAAAGAAAATTTTTAATTATAACTTTACATATATATTTTATGATTTTTTTTTCAAAATAGATATTTAATACAATTAACATTTTATAGAAGAGAAACAAAAATACCAATCACAATTTGAAACTAAAGATTGTTTATTAGGAAATACAAATGTCTCCCTGAGCTCCCCAAATTGGAAGTTCTCCAAATGAAACTGCCCCTTATTGTACTGTATGGTATGGAGGAGAAAGCATGAGCAGCAACATATAAGCATTTATGAACTCCGATAAGCCATATAGAAGTGTTCACAAATAATTTTATACCCTCCACCCCTAAGATTTTAAGAAAACAATTGGATCTTCCTATCCCTACAATATATGCCAATCTGCAAATGGCATTGAAGTATTGTGAAAAGTCTAACTCTGATAATCCATATCAGAGGAGAAGCATTCACAAGCTATTTAAACATCTTCCACCCCTCTTAGATCCACTATAACTTTTAGGAAAATAATTGGATCCTCCCATCCCAACAATATGCACATCTCCATATGGCAATGAAGCATTGTACAAAGTTTCAAGTCTAGCGGATAATTAAGCCATATAGGAGGAGAAGCGTTCACAAGAATTTGTGACAGACAGATGGACAGACAAAAAATACGAAAACAATGTCTCGATCCCCCTGGAAGAGGGGAGACATATAATAAACTAACTGTAACATCATGCTTCAAAATACTAACGATTTATACTAAGACACTGAATACTTACAATTTACACAAAGACACTGTACTGTTTGATGGGAATCAATAAAACATATGGCTTCTAAAAGGAAAAAAATCATGCACTTATTTAGTATGTAACAAAAAATGTAATATTATGAAATTATATGATTTGTCAATAATTAAGATTCAGTATTCCATGAAACAGTGTGTGTCACCTGCAAGTGTACTATATACTCAATCAAGACAGAAATACAGGCAAAGTGATAGCATAAGCAATAATGTATCTCTTCATGAAAATATTTCTAAGATCTGCTACATGTATAATTATTAGCTTAATTCTTATAATCTTAAATTTTTTGACTTGTATCTGATAAAAGTTTTGAGGTACAAATTGTGTTTGTGCCTTTGTATGCATGTACCTAATTTGTAAGTGTAGTTGTACTCCTAAGTAGATTTTACATAATAAAACACTGAACACATATACATGTACTTCATAAGTTCTGTTACATGTACATATACAACCATGCATAAAAAGATGTTTAAATACTATAACAATTTTTTAAGAAACATAATTATCTGCTTTCAGTGTATTGCTAAAATGGTTAAAAATTTAAGGACAGATAAAATGATCTCGCTTTGTAGACAGAATAATCTGCTTTAAAATCTTGAAAACATAATCATTATATTCAATTATAGGAAGATGTGATACCTTGACAAATCTAGGATTCCTTTGAGGACCTCAAAATACATTTGTTCAAAGGGTGGTGAATCACTCAAAGTTCCCAAAAAGTACACTGAAAGCAGAGTCTTTTGCAGACACATGCACAAATATGTATTATGATTTGAATTTTAGGCTAAAAATATAAATTGCTGTGCAAGTCAAAATAATGGCAAGAGAAAAAGAATTCCACTTCTCTATGATACACTTCCTTGTATTGAAGTGCACCGAGGACGAGTCGAATATACCAGTCTAATTTTAATTCAGATTGGGACATATAATTCGTAACTTTTTCCTTTAACTGTAAACAATTAAGTTTTAATATTCTGATCACAATCTCCATTTAAACAAATTAATTATGTCTTATTGAACTTAATTATTTTCACTTGTCAATGAAACTTTTAGATTTAGTTTGATTAAAATTACTTATAGATAAAATTGAATTACAGATGTCAAGTCCCCCAAACAATGTTTCTTCAATGATCTCTTCAACAATATATGTTTATTTTAAAAACTAAGGGTAGTGTGTTTAATTTTGGGTCAGAAACACAATATTTATTTGATGCCTTAATTTATGCTTTTAAATTTTCAAAACTCCATCAACATGCAATATAATAAATATTTTGATCAGTTACAATTGTATTTAATTCACAAATCTTTTTACAATTTAAGGCAATTCAGTTAAATATATAGCACAAACTAAAACATGTAAAATAATTTACATTGCACAGTCAGCTTTTCATTAAAGGGAGCTTATAATTACAAAATTCTTTACTTTAGGTTAAATAATACTCAGTACACACTATGATCCTAACTTGGCCAAACTTGAAAAAAAAAATCCATGTAATATGATCATGCAAAATAATTTCTTCTCCTAAATTTCTAGAACAGCTTCTGGATGATCACAGCTCAATTTTGATTTCTGAGACTTAACTGTTTAATTATGTTGCGAAATGTAATACTAAAATGAAACAGCAAAGGTTTCTTACAGACAAAATATAGTTGAAGTATATTAAAATGATAGTTATAAATTAAAGTGTAGTGCAATGTAATCCTAATTGTGATTCAATTATTTGATATGAGATTTTAAATTTTTGTACAGATTGTCCTCTAACATACAGATACATGAATAATCTAAATATGAAAAAGATTATTAATATTATTACATGTGTGTTTCTGTAATTATAAGTTTGTAACTGGAATAAGTAAATCTAAATTAATTAAAAAGATCAGAAATGCATGTAGGTATTTCATTCATAAAAGGAGAATTTATTTTTAGAAATGACTTATGAAAATATGTACTGCTTATAATGTATCAATAAAGGAAAAAGTTATGATGTATATCCATGTATATTGTCCCGTCACATTAATATATGTGTTAATGATTAATACATATCATAAATGCTTGCATAAATAAACATTAGTAATATATGTGTGTGGTTACAGAAACTTCGAGCTATAAACTGCCAATCTGTAAATGAGTATGAGACCTGCACCACTCAGGAATTTTAAATGTTTTCTACTATGATTTTATATAAATCAAAGACTGCGATATTTTGCTACATATAAGAAGATTGATGCATGATCTGATTAAATTCTTTTAATTAATGCATTGTCCACTGGTGTCTAATATGCACATTTTTTACCAGATTTAATATACATGTTATAAATGACAATTACAACCCTGCATTAGATACAGGGAGGATCCTGTTAAATATAATGCACTGTTCCCTGATGTCCTTTGCAGTTTTGTGATCAACTTTTAAAATTATCACTGGTACATTATATACTTTGCCAATGATTACTATATATATACATGTATACATCTAGTCATGTTCTAATTTCCATTTATTGTTGCTTTCCCTCCACTTAAAAAAACAATCCATAATTGGTCACCTTTGAGCGTACATACATGTAGTGTATGAAAAGGGTGCTATATAAATATGGTATTATTATTATTATTAAATCATATCATATAAGGAAAAGTTGGAATTTTTCATTTACATATGTACCAAATGATAATCATACAAATACATGTCATATGCTTTTCATTCATTCTAATTTTCTTAGGTGTGCTGCATGCATCAATGAGTTTAATTATTAAAATCTTTACATATCAAAAAATTATGAATGGGTAGTATATATATACATCCCCCCCCCCCCCCCCTGGTCACCACAATAGATCCAATCAATAAAATTTATATTAATTACTTTCTTCATAAAATAAATTCACTTTATCTAAACTGCTAAATTAGGAAAATGATTGTTTCCACCAAAGAAATATTAAGTTTAGAAGTTTTAAGATACTTGCAATGCATCTTTCTTAGTTTGTAACATGCACATTCACAGATACATATATACCTCAAACATGAAACAGACTATAATATTTTCTGCGTGGAAATGGTAAATTGTATGCAACATTTCAGTGTTTGATAAATTGAACACAATCCCTATGCAACATTAAAATTTAATTATGGCACTTTGAAATAGAAAGATGTCCTCTCAATATTTTTTTCACGATAATCAAGACTTCTTTCAAAGTTGGCCTAGGTCCAAATCTAAGGACGATAACTCTTTCTTACCATTTCTTATTTAAGCTTTATTAGCTGATGGCATTAGGAAAATAATGCATTGATACGTAGATCTATATATTGCAAAAACAAATAAAGCACAATGTACCATAATTTCTAATTGATACTTACATTAACACTGGAATTCCTTAAAGCACATCCATATCCGGTAGAAAATTCACCGGGTCTCAGGTAGCTCGCGTTGGAGTCTCGGTGCAGCGAGATTATATTTCATTCGATAGTCTTTGATTTTACGCTCTACTTAACACCGATAAAGAATATGTTCCGAACACGTTAGTAGGGGTGTTTTAGGTCACCTGAATCATTCAGGTGACCTATTGCTATCTGTTTTTGTCCGTCGTCGTTCGTCGTGCGTTAACATTTGAACATTTTCAGCTTCTTCTCTGAAATCCCTGAACCAATTTCAACCAATTTTAGCATATAGCATCTGTGGGTGGAGGGGAACAAGAATTGTGAAATTCGTGGTCCCTGCCCCCCTGGGGCCTGAGGGGTGGGGCAAAAACCATCAAAATGAGTGGAATTTTAAAAAATCGTCTTCTTTACTCCTGGACATCAAGAAACCAAACTGTGGGCATAATAATAATGAGCGTTGAGCCCTCTACCAAAATTGTGAAATTCATGTCCCCTGGGGCTGGGGTTCTTGTGTTAGGTTGGGGCTCTATTGGTCATATAGTGAAAATGTAGAAATTCTTTGAAAATCTTCTTATATTGGTTTTTTCTAAGGAGTAAATAACCCTTTTCTTTATGATGTCTCAGACCTAGGTTTTTTTAAAAGGATTATTGATTGAACATAAAAATGACACATGTACTTCATGACCACATAGCTATTCAATGTTTCTTCCATCCAAAAGTAAAATTCTTATATTTAAACACAAACCTAATTCAAACATTGGAAGGTTGTTACATGATACTCAGGTGACCTATAAGGCCCCTGGGCCTCTTGTATTTTTTTTTTTTTTTTTTCAAAACTGGTACTCAGCACAGGTGTATGATCAGCTGAGTGCATCTCCTGAAATTGACGAGGTGAAGGTCGATCTATTTCTCACCCGAATGAAGCCACTTAGAGCGAAATGACAGGCAAATAAAGCTCTATGATTACATTCGAAGAAAACGCGAAATCGTCAGAAATGGATTCAGAGAAACAGTAATATCATCCATATTGAGATTTGATTATAATTGCGACAGTAACCCAGAAATCGTAAATCGTTTCACTGACTGAATTTTGGCATCAAACACTAAGAGTTATACGTACAAATGCTGGTTTTTCCCCCTAATTCCTTTATAAGTTAAGATAATCGTGAATTGTATTTTCGTTATGACACTGAAATAGTGAAAATTTGATTTGCGTAAATTCCATATACCGTTTTATGTTCCTACGTAAATTGAACTCGCCAAGGAGAACTTTGCTCCGTTTTTTGCTAAGGCAAGCATAACCAAGAACACATCATTGAATTGAAAAATTGTCATTTATTCTGTAAATGACGAAAAACAGTTAGGGGGTCAGTTGACTAGTACACAGAAAAATGGAAAACCCATCATCATCACAATATGTAAGCTGACCCCCTAGCACCAAAAAATGACAAACAATTGTAACGTATACCGAATACACAAATCTATTTATAGCGAGTTCAATTGACACACTTACAACAACACCAGTGAGAACGATTTGAAACTTTTACAAATTTTAATTCTACATAATTAATCACAAATATATAAACATACAATGATACAGAAGTACACAACACAGATCTAAAGTTTTACTCAACTTGTTTATAATGATCAGCGTCTCCGTGAATCAGTTCAGGAATCCTCTCACACACGTTTATACGGATTACAGATCAGATTCGCGATCCTAGCTAAATGATCGGGCCAGGCACTTCCACGGACCGGCGGATTACGAAGTGCTTCCATTTTACCGAGATTACTGCCATCTTCTCCAGCCACAACACTACTCCTGCAGACGATCACGCGCTCCACCCTTCCCGTCATCCGATCACACACGAAGCTTTCCAAGTGACGTCACAGATACACAAAAACAAAACAGCTGATGCAACAGTTTAAATATATAACCAAATATCGTAACACAATACTGCATTTATACACAATGTAGAAAACTATTTAGCTTATTAGGGGGTCAGTAGATTATACCCTGTATGTCAAACAATTTGGCATCATAATGTGCAAGCTGACCCCCTACTGACAAATACAATAATAATACACCAAGTTAAACCCTGTTTTAGGTTCTGATTCGCGGAGAAAACCTGATATATGATATCATCAAACTAATGCACGAAAAACATTCTGATAAGAAGTTTTGTAAAGATTCACGTTTGGTCGTAGGTGTGGTGAGAAGTTACAGATAAAGTTGAGAACACAGACTGCTCGTAATTTTTAAGATACTACAAAATGCTGTTTGAAATAACCGGTTTACTCAGCCCCACAGTTGTGTTATTACCCTTGACAGTGATTGACAACAGAATAGCTACTGTTGGTTAAAAATTGTCATTCATTAATCATGATTGTAGAAGTTGAAACCCTTGTAACAGGGAGATCCCCGGATATAAAAAATACAACTCAGACAACCTAAACAAGAATAGCAATGGGATCTCCCTAATGCTTTTGGGTTTTTTTTTTATAATTATCGCCAAATACAAAGATCATATAAAAATTATAGAAAAATAGAATATGTTGCTAGCCGTTCCAATGAACAGAAGTTTTGGGATATATTAGGAAGTTCGAGCACAACTACTTAGGATAGTATAACTTAGTATTTATTGGTTCAGTTCTGATCCCACTGCAATTGGAGCAAATCTATTACACATCTATTATTTAACACCATCCAGTTGAAAAAAAAAAGTGTCATTTCAAGTTCTGAAAGGGTTTGGTTGTTACTATTTTTGTGGCGGGAGGATTGTTGATGAAAAAAGTTCTAAATCTGCAATTTTTTTCCCCCACAGTATCTGTTTGATATAATATCTCGTGAATTTTACATCCATATTTCAGTTCCATAATGTACATTTATGATACAAGTATTTTAAAACTCGACAATTTCAACATATTGGCAAACAATTCAAAAACTAATCTATAACTCCTATTTTTAAAACTTCCATTTTAACACATGGCTTTGTAATACACTTGCAATTTTTTTTTTTTAAAAAGAAGACATTATTCCAACATGAGTAGTATAAGGCGACTAGAGATGGCCGGTTTGAACAACTGAGTCAGTTATGAGTGCAGGTTTTATAGACGATTCAAATGAGTGTAGTTTTGAGTACAAATATTCAAATGAGTGGAGGGGTCAGCGGGGGTCAAGTTGGCCAGGTTGCAAGCTGGCCAGGTGGCGAGGTCAAGCTGGCCAGGTGGCGAGGTCAAGCTGGCCAGGTGGCGAGGCAAATCTGAGCAGATACGTGAACGTTCGTTTTTGATTTTCTGAAAGTCGGCGTGTGTATACAAGTCCCGATATTTCCCCCAGTTATGTAATGAAAGAACAATTGTTTAAAGTTTACACATTTATTAAATGAACAATTTTACCGTCCCCATCACCACGAGGTCCGCCCCTTTATTGGAATAGTTTAAAACTTAGGAACAGGGCACTTTCGTTTTTGCTTCTCGGAAACGCGGTTATTTTCTGAAAATCGATTTGACGTTGTTTTGTAAGCAAGGGGGGGGGGGGGGGGGGGGGGGGGAGGGAGGCAAAATCTTGATCGTGCCACACTTGCTGTGACACGGGACCTAGGTTTTTTTGCGATCTCATCCGAAAGACCGCCCCTTTTAGTCGCCTCTAACGATAAACAAGGGTTAAGGAGGACTTATTCTAACCAGGATCCCATATGGTTTTACGCTATATATTTAAAAATAATTCATTTTTACTCTAAAAGAACTTTGGACATAAACTCTATTATGGATATAGCAGAACAGTTTTATAGTTATAAACACAACAAAATAGGTCGATATCTCTGTTCACCATATGAGATCACAACAAAAACGATTCGATATTTCTAACCGATATTAATCCCACAAAAGAGATGACCTTGTCAATGTTGGCAAAAGGATTCCACGTCATGATACATGTACGTAATATTCACAAACATCTCACGGACATTACTACACGATCAAATGATAACACAATGTGTATGAGTTTCGACTCCGCGATCCATAACTACATTGTATAAACATTTTCTCTTCAGAGCGTGATTTTGTATATAACCGGCTTGTTTGTAATATTACAATCCGTATTCACTTGTTGATCTATTTGTAATATTGTGTTGTTTGCTTTCAAATAATCAGTCCTAATGGACAACAATACGGCAATTAGAATTTGGAACGCAGTTCGCAGTTCACTAATTGCAATTTAATAGAGACGCAGTTCGCAATTCAAATTTCTATATGCATAAAACAATACCAAATGAAATTATAAAGATGGGGTGCCAGTTACCAACCCCAAACACTGTGAAGAAATGGTGATGGTAATCTCGCTAGTTACGTAGATCCGCCCCTCCACTTTTTTGCATAACGCATTACATTCCATTCAATCATAGTGTAATGATTCCGGATATTTGAGGTACGACCATGCGGAGTTCTCAATTAGTCACTTTACATCACGTGATCTCATTTGTGTATAAATACCGAGACTCCGCAGTCGTCAATGTCATTCAGACAGAAGACCCAGCCAGGTTGAGAGGACGAGATTATGTGTACTAATAAAGTATTCATAATAAACAATTCCTCGCCTGTTCTTACAGTTAGAGAGTGAATTTGGAAGGCCATCAGAAGTCTGGCCTGCCACGAAGAGGTTGACCTCCAGTAAAGAGGCTAGCCATAATTCGTTTTTGGTGTCGTCCGCATTGGCTGAACAGACCGTCGTCCAGGCCGCTATACTCATTGTCCGTCCTGAATAAGGCATCCTACAATGAGTGCAGTGGTTGAAGGGCTACCACATATACTGTCCGTCCTGAATAAGGCGTCCTACAGTATATGGGGTAATCCGAGGGCGACTGGGCTCTAGATCTACATTTTGTCAAGTTTGCACTACCAGTTTATGGTTGCTTGCCTCTGATTGATATAGTGATTCTCTGTTTGATGATAATTAACCTAGATAAGGTTAGGACATATTTGTATATTTTGGCAGTCCACTAAAATCATACCAATTAGTTTAAATTAATTATTGTTGAATACCCCAAACCCTGGAATTGACCAGATACGATCTCAGAAGTTAATGTAAATACGTTACAATATGTACTTGTACTACGTGCCTATTACTATTATTATGTGTCATTGCATATATTGTTATTATTTTCTTCCTGTGTGTATTTCTGACTGTTTTGCATTAGGATACACGGTGGTACTTACATATATTACATCAAGTAATGTCTCGTGTTATGTACATTGTCTAAGCTCATACTACTAGTATTACTGTATATTATGTGTGAACCATATGAAACCATATTGCACATATGCACTCATTATAAACATGACATGTTGATCTAGTACCAATGCACCGTCCCGTGGTATCTTTTGCATTACAGTGGAGTTAATCATATGTACTTTACTACCTTTACTATTATTACATGTAGAGTTGTTGTGTGCATGTATATATATGGACATCTATCTATGTATATATATATATATATATACTAATAGTGCAGATTTTACTCTTGTTTTGTTTTTCTTTTTATCGTCATTGCACATTGAAATGTTAACAATCATGTATGCTGTATGCCCGAGAGGGCCCTAATTTGGAAATAAATCATATTCTATTCTATTCTATTCTAAGTGAATAAACATCGGGTTCGGAATCATCGAAGATCCCTACCCCGGAGACTGAAATTTTGGGGATAGGGTATTAGTGGTCCTCTCCCACGACTGTGAAAAAATGGTATTGGTACTCTCACTAGTTACGGGGATCTGCTCCTCCAACTTTTTTTTTGATAACGTATTAACGTATTATACTTAAGTAGGGAATAAACATCGGGTTCGGTATCATCGAAGACCCCTGCCCCAGGACTGAAATTTTGGGGATAGGGTATTAGTGGTTCTCTCCCACCACTATGAAGAAATTGTGATGTTACGGAGATCCGACGCTCCAATTTGTGAATAAACATAGGGTTCGGAATCATCAAAAAACCCTACCCCAGGGACTGAAATTTTGGAGGTAGGATATTAGTGGCTCTCTCCCACCACTGTGAAGAATTAGTGATGTTACTCTCTCTCTCTCTCTCTCTCTCTCTCTCGTTACAGTGATCCGACCCTCCAATTTTTATGCATAATGCATTACACAAAGTGAATAAACATCGGGTTCGGAATCATCGAAGACCCCTACCCAGGGGACTGGAATTTTGGGGGAAGGGTATTAGTGGTCCTCTCCCACCATTGTGAAGAAATGGTGATGGTACTCTCTCCAGGAATACCGTCTACAACAAACATCAACATGTCGTCGGGTTCGTTGAACGCTGTTTAATAACGTTCGTGATTCGTGAATAACGTTTCTAACGTTATTTAATGTGGTATGGGGAATTACCTTAAGGAAACTGACCTCTTTTTATATATTTTGACAGTAGAATTGCTGTATATTTCGAAGGTAGCACATGGTGTATATTGTCCAATTCTTTGTATATTTACTAATTCCCAATAAAGGAAACACACTATATCATGTAGTGACGTGTTCATTATGTACAACATACAAGTCAACGAGGCAGCAATGTATTCTACGGATACACGCAACAGCATCCCACGGATACACACAACAACATTCCACGGATACACACAGCAGCATCCCACGGGTACATACAACAACATTCCACGGATACACACAACAGCATTCCACGGATACACACAACAGCATTCCACGGATACACACAACATCATTCCACGTATACACACAGATACACACAGCAGCATTCCACGGATACACACAACAATATTCTACAGATACACGAAACAACATTCTATGGATACACACAACAGCATTCCACGGATACACACGACAGCATTCCACGGATACACGCAACAATATTCTACGGATACACACAACAGCATTCCACGGATACACACAGATACACACAGCAGCATTACACGGATACTTACAGATACACACAGCAGCATTACACGGATACACACAACAGCATTCCACGCGTCTCATATTTTTCTGTTACCCCACACGTAGTAATTGGGCAATGCCGAAATTCCTTTCTTACATTAGTTAAAGAGTATCAAGGGTCCTAAACGACTCAAGCACCAGGGCAGCATATTTACCGTTGGCTTGAAACACCCTAAACGGTGTGATAAAAGCTCTGAATGTCCACAAAAATGCAATATGTCCGACGTATCTACAAACGCTTGATAGTGATTGAAAAATGATTGACCGTCCTCAAACTAGACGACGAGAGGTAAAGAGGTCTCATCGGGATCGGTTCATTAGATTGCAGCACTTATGCAACTGCTTTAGAAGTGCACAAAAAATGCAGATGACATAATCTAAGAATAAACCATCTTCGCTTCCGTTGCATCAAGCAGTTACAGTGGGAATGTCCTTAATTATCATCGCCACGACGTTAGACCTGAATGATTGCGCCAAATTGTCCAAATGTATTTTCTAAGCAAAGATGGTATCATGTATTTTTCTTGGAGGAATCAAGATTCACGATTTACCGCTCTCTCTTTAATGGAATACATGTTGGATCAACGCATTCAAACGTACTCAACTCCAAAGGAGACTCTATTTGCGTTGCATCAGACACTTCTAGAAGAGTGGCAGAACATCCCCATGACACAGGTAAACCGCGTAATGAACTATATCTATCTAATAGAAACAGGTGCTAACGGAGCATATTCGTTATTGAAGTAGGAAAATATCATAAGCTGCTACCTCTTCAGTGTGAGAAGAAATCGAAAATGTGAAAAAAATAGACGGACAAGAGATGATCTGAAAAACTCACTTGAACTTTAACCTCAGGTGAGCTAAAAACCAATGTGCTCAATACGCCTGAAATTGATGGAGAGAAGATGGCAATGGAGCGCAAAATTACCATCAATTAAAATTTTTCTAATCATTTCAGAGATATCATCAATTCATTTGGTGCGCGTTACAATTCTAGTAAAGAGAGCAATAATTCAAGCAATGCGCATATACATCCAATCAATGCGCACAATAATTCTCAATAATTAAATTGATGCACGCGTCAAATCAATCATTTGATCTCATCATTTGAATGCATGCGTGTATTAATTCAATCGATTCGTGCAGTAATTGAAACAATGCGCGCATTAATTCAATTTGATGAGTGGAATCATTGATTTGATGCGCGTATCAATTGCGCGCAATAATTGAATTGCTGATGTCTTCAAATAAATTAAGATACCTTCAATTATTTGAGTAATCTTTATCAATTTGACGTTCCACAGATGACTCATTTAATTCCGTAGCAAATCTTTCGGCGGAAAATCTAAAAATGACTTTCAGACTAAGCACCTAGGGGGAAGCTTCACTATTGATATTTTTTTTTTGGGGGGGGGGTCTCACTTTTTAGCCACACTACTCCCTGGGAGGGGGTGTGTCTCACTCTATAGCCAGACTTCCGGGGGAAGTCTCACAAACATAGCACCGGCAGTATAATTATGTGTTTCAACCATTATACGGTTGTCATCAGAATATATGTTTCTATATATCAATTAATACTTGCAAAGGCGCGGGTCGGCTGAAAATGTTTCATTTGTCGTACTCTCATTTCATATTCCTTTTGGGATTTAAAAAAAACATGTTTAGAAACAGGAATTTTATAATTAAATTCAATCAGTATCATGAACAGGACTGAAAATAGTCATGCATAATTTACGATACTTACGGATTGTTACAAGTTATTTACGGGTTATTTACGGAAAATGAAATCCGTGAATTTTTTTTTTTGACAAGTCAAAAAATTTGCCCCTACTTTCACGGATCCTTACGAGTGTGTGCGAGTTGTGACGAGTTATTAACGAATACCAACGAGTGATTTACGAATGCTTGCGATTGACTACGAGTCGAAGATCCAACAGACGATTATATTGTTGCTTCGTGGATTATAAGAAGGCATTCGATTCAGTTAATAGGGAAAACAATGTATAGAAAATTAAAACATTACGGTATACAAGGGAAGCTGCTTACTATTGTTCGCTCCATGTATGATAGGATTAGAACCTGTGTAAAATCCTGGTCACTTTCACAATTCTTTGAAAATCACATTGGTCTATTACAAGGAGAAATGTTGTCTCCCCTGTTTTTTTGTTTTTTGTATTGTATGTGAATGACCTTGAAATTGAATTTATCAAAATGATGCCTAATTACATGTGATATGACCCCCCCCCCCCCTCCCACTCCCTGCCCTTCCCTACAATAATATGTAATATTTTGAAATCATTTAATAGCTTTTAAAGTGATGACTTATAAACGATGCTGATTGGTTGAAAAATTCGTTTGATTTCTCTGTCAAAATTTCGTTCGGAGTTCATCTGCACTAAGCACGCGGGACTACTTTTCTCTGGAATACGTCTTCCCCGTTCTAATTTTAGCGCTATTTATAGAACGGGATTTTCCACACAAGCATTATATATAACGAAATGCATTTGTTCATTGCTATCAAAAATTAGCACAACTAAAGATATGAATAAAATACAAATTAATTTAAAGAAACAACATACATAGGCGATGACGTGACAGAATAGTGAATTTGATGACGTAGACCACTTACTGGTAGAAGTAGACATATTACACGAGTTCCCGGTATGAATCGTCTGCTTTACGAGATCGATAACATGACGGAGCAAGTGGCGACTTCTGATCTGGTAAATATCAATGAAATTGAACTGCGTTATATGGGGCACAGTCAACGAGTGCGTTTTGAACATTTTCCTTGATATTGAAATGGAGCCGAATTGCATTCCACCGTTTCAACGACACAACCAGTGTTCAACGTCTCCTCCAACATGATGCGGCATAAATCCAGTCACCACTTGTTATCTTCCTTTATATTTAATTCAGCTTTTAACCATTGCACCTTTAATTTGGCGTATAATCCATTTCAATCTGCACAGTAACTGTTCCTGACCTGAACGCACAGCCATGCCGTTTTGTTTTTGTTTTCATTCTTGCCTACATGTATATGTATTCCTACGCGCCATTTCAGAAACGTTAGTTCAAGCTTTTTGATGAGAGAAACTATTTGTTTTTCTATCTTAAAAACATAATTAAATGATAAGAAATAAAACTTATAATTCTTTGTTTGATGCATGTATCAAACAAAGAATTATAAGTTTCATTTCTTAACAAATGAAACGTGTAGTTATTCACGTCGGTTTTCATCTTTGTATATGACCTTGGTCTCAACAACCCGATTATGTTCGGCAATCATCGTTCCCATGTCCGTGTATAATACGCAATTGCGGTTACGCAACGCTCATTTTAGGTATGCTCACAAATAATATTCCCCTTGTTTATTGTGCTGAAGTTTCTTCAGATCTTGAAAATTATATTAGTTATACCGATAGTAGTTAATTGATACATAATTAGATATTGGATAGATTAAAAAATGCCGTCAGTCACAGCTTGCAATGCTTTAATATCTGCAGGAGAAGACTCGGGGAAAGGGGGGGGGGGCGTCGACATCACTATAAACTTAATATACACGTACATGTAATTAGGCATCATCCATCTACATTCTAGGCCATTTTTTTTCGCACTGAAGTCTGGTATTATGTTTTGACAACTGTACATTTTATGAACAAATTATTTTATGGATTGGACACTCCAATCATAGATGAAAAGCACATTGTGCAAACTTTTTACACGTAGTTTACACTGTGTGGGGATGTTGTGCACGTAGTTTACACTGTGTGGGGATGTTTTACACGTAGTTTACACTGTGTGGGGATGTTGTACACGTAGTTTACACTGTGTGGGGATGTTGTACATGTAGTTTACACTGTGTGGGGATGTTGTACACGTAGTTTACACTGTGTGGGGATGTTGTGCATGTAGTTTACACTGTGTGGGGATGTTGTACATGTAGTTTACACTCTATGGGGATGTTGTGCACGTAGTTTACACTCTGTGGGGATGTTGTGCACGTAATTTACACTGTTTGGGGATGTTGTACACGTAGTTTACACTGTGTGGGGATGTTGTAGATGTAGTTTACACTGTGTGGGGATGTTGTGCACGTAGTTTACACTCTGTGGGGATGTTGTGCACGTAGTTTACACTGTGTGGGGATGTTGCACACGTAGTTTACACTGTGTGGGGATGTTGTGCACGTAGTTTACACTCTGTGGGGATGTTGTGCACGTAATTTACACTGTGTGGGGATGTTGTACACGTAGTTTACACTGTGTGGGGATGTTGTACACGTAGTTTACACTTTGTGGGGATGTTGTAGATGTTGTTCACACTGTGTGCATTTGGTGAGAGTTTCTGAAAATACGAAATTCCTCATGCTATATTTGATGTGCTCTCTATCTTTTCCATCTTTCTAGTTTTAAATTCCAATCCACCGTCCCTTTTTTTAAAAATGATATCTATCGACATCAAGAGAAATCACTAAATATGGGATGGACTAAATAATTATTCAATCGTTAATTTTGACTGATGGGAGCATAAACGAAATATTTAAAACTATTGTACATGTGTTTATTGTCAATGTGCAAAACAATAACAAGTCACATAAAATACTATAAATTGGAACTAAAAATTAAACAATTTCATTGTGAACGACTGTAAGTGAAGGAATACACGGAAGAGAGTCAGTGTCGTCACTCAGGTTTCTACGACTGTTAATCGACGTAAACGTATGGTGATCCATCGAATAACAAACTTAACCTCTTCATCGTTATCAGAACACAATCTATCCACCAAAATCTACTTCACACTTTGATGATAGCTTTTCCAAAATTGCTTCCTTCGAACAAACCCATGAAAGCTTCCGGCATTTTCTCAAATCCCTCTGTCACGTGCTCCTTATATTTAATTTTCCCCTGAAATAAAGTTATTAATCATAAATAGAAATAGATAATCATATGGAAATAAGTTAATCTCATTGGGATATATATTTGTTCTAGGAAAAATTAACCGTTAATTTCACAGTGTCTATTACTATTCACTGATGTTTTAGGGGAAAGCTAAATAATTGATGCGTAGGTGGCCTAGTGGTTAGGCTGTCAGACTCTCGAACGAAAGGTCGTGGGTTCGAGTCCTGGCCGCGGCAGGGCCGACGTAGTGTGCTTGGGATATACACTTTACATGAATTTCCTCACTCCACCCAAGTGTAAAAGGTATATATTGTTAGAATGTTAGTGTTCTAGCGACTGTAACGGCAGCTTGCACTGTATGCAACCCTGGAAGCTGAGGAAGTTCTAGATTTATATAAGGTCTGCCGGGGTAATAATGTGTTGTAAAACGACTTAAACAGCATACGCTGGAAAAGCGCTATATAAAAACTAATCATCATTAATATACGTGTACATTTGCATGTAGGATTAGTAACAAAATGTCATAAGAACCGATGTTCTTAAGAAATTGAATAGTGAATGGGGATTCATTAATCAAGGTTTATCAAACTAGGATTCATTTTATTTTTCAATGCAAGATGCGTCCATACAGCTGATCAGATGTACTCGAAAATGATCTTCGGTGATCGTGGCTTATCTCCCTTTGCAGATGACGTCAGTAAGACGGTTTCAAGCCAGAATGATCCCTATAGCAACTCCCTGTCGATAATTCACACGATAAATTAGATTTCCTTTAATTACTTAATTATATAATCATAACAAAAGAAATTAATTATAGTAATCCAGTACGTTCATGTGTAAACCATTTTATTGATAAATACAATATATATCAGTTTTCTAAACCAATCAAATTTTGTCTTACAACTGGAATTGAGTTGTATCTTTCTAAACCAATCAAATTTCATTTTACAACTGGAAGAAAATTGTATATATATGTACCTCTTTTATCCATTGAAGCATTTCTTTTTCACCCTCCTGCCATCTTTGATGCCAGCGATAAACAATAAATCCTTCTACTTTCAACTGGGATTTTAAGATATTGAAAAATGGCAAAGGACCTGTTTGAATATTAAAGTCAAATAAGTATAAATGAAAATAAGAACTAAGAATATGAATAAAAATCACAAAATCAATTTGATAGATTGTACGTGTTTCTAATATATTTTACAATAAGAATTACTGCATCATATTTTTATTAGTGACATGCGGTTGGTTGCAGTAAACTATATGCATATTTTTTCGTACTGAATACGTTGATTGTACTCATATTACACACTATATTCATGTTGCACCAATATCATGCTCGATTCAACATAATTGCGCGTTGTTTTGTCATAGAGTATCATGCATTTGATAGAGAATACTTTAACTTTGTCGTGCATCTTACCTGTCGGAAGGGTGGTATCGTTGTACGCAGATATGGAACCACAGATCGACACCCGTCCGAACGTCTTCATATGATTCAAAGCCTTGACTGTGAATGTTCCACCAACCTTTTAAAAACAAATTCAAGATTTAATTTCTTAAATATGCAGAGATTTAATGAAAGTGACAAATAATGACAAAAAGAAAAGGAAATGATCATTTGATAATTCCTGAGCTCACATTGTCAAAGAAGCAGTCCACGCTGTTCTCTGGTGCAGCTTCATTCAGAGCAGCGTCCACGTCAACCTTCTTGTAGTTGTAAGCAAAATCAAACCCAAGTTCTTTGAGCCAATCACATTTCTCGTCACTTCCGGCGAATCCAATTACTTTACATCCCTATAATGACGTTGAATTTGAATGAAATTCAGTTGTACGAAATGTCATTACACATAAAACTGCTTTAATCCTCTCTCTCTCTCTCTCTCTCTCTCTCTCTCTCTCTCTCTCTCTCTCTCTCTCTCTCTCACGTTTTTGTGCAACTGAGTTTAGAAAAGTACAGACCGCCTGCCGGATATGAAGCTTTTATGTGCAAGTTTAATTTTTCCGAATTCTTAAGAACGCACAGAAATATCATCATTATTATCATCAATGTTAACAAAAGACAAAAACATTGATGAATTCTTTTTGGACCAGTTATTGATGTTTTGTTACATAGTACGGCTCCGAACTGTACAGGTAAAATTTAGATGTAATATATAAAATAAAAATCAAAAGGGATGAGATATCTATGGAACATGATACTATATATGGATATTGCTGAGACCTTGATTTTGGCTATTTGCCCCACTAGACTGCCCACGGCACCAGAGGCTCCGTTCACCAACACCGTCTCTCCTTTCTTTGGCTGACATATTTCCAAGAATCCGAAATAAGCCGTCATCCTGTTTAAGTATTCAAACAATCATACCTATCAATGGAAGAAGTGCTTTCGAGTGTAGGTGTCTACAGATATGCATGTAGTAGTAGTTAGATATTTAATAGCAGAAAACAACACTAAAACACATTATGTGCAAGAGACGACCATAAAGCATTATACATATCATTCTATATAGGTAGGACAACCATGAATCAAGTGAACTCAATTAATTATGAAGCTGTGAAACCAATTCGATATCAATATACTAAAGCAATCGTGAAGAAGGGCGGAAATGAAGAAGGGGGAGAATGACGGACCAAAGACAAAACCGGTAACCATCTTCCCCTAGACCCACCGGCAATGGTCTAAGAAAAACACTATCAAACAGGCACGTTGATTTCATTGAATTAGAATTTAATCTCGAGATCCTTTGAGTAAAGATTGTAGAGATGGTTGAAAAAATGCATACTCATAAGTAACTGAAAATTCCCTATAACGTGGTTATACATGTTACGCCAAAAAACTTTTAAATAAGTGGATATCTACCTAACTCTTACAAAGGAACTGTCTCTATACAAAATTTTAGTACTACGTAGATAAAAACATCTAATTAATGTGCTACTGCAATATCATGGAATGCGACTAAGTTCACACTTAAATATACAGACGATGAAATCATTTAAACATTTGCAGTGTTAATTAATAATAAAATCATATACTGTCAAAACGTGTACACTCTACCCCGGCATTCCCATGGTGCCCAGCATCAGTGACAAAGGGAGATCACTCATTTCAGCGGATCGTAGAATCTCTTTTCCGGCGTCCTTCACCAAGGTATGCGAGCGCCACCCGGACATCAAACGGACAATTGTGCCCACAGGGTATTTGGGATTCTTACTGACTGTAACTCTGTCAAAAATGTTTAAGGGTGAGGTTTGTTATTTTTCAATTACATCTTCCATGTTCAGAGAAATATTGAATGACGCAGTTATATATATGCATATCAACATACATTTGATCGATCGACATTTTTTTTTTATAATTCGTTCAATAATTCTAGTTTTGAATAACCGTACTTTGCAACTTGTTCTCCAAACAGCGTACCACCAACGGCATTTCGCGCCTCGCCTGTTCTACAGAGAAGATGAAATACACATATATCACACCTCTACTACTAAACAAAGGCCAAATACCCAATATCAGTATCAGTAAGAGTGATATTTAAAAGAATGAACAGCGAAATCGTCTGACATCATACAGAAACATTGTAATCATAACATTGGAACATTGTGCGTGCGTATACATTCGTAAATACCCATATGTAATGAAGGTGAGGGGGTTAAGGATTATAAAGCGACATCTTTACCTTCTGTATTATTTCTTACATTGTATACCACCTATACCAAGGATGTGTTGATTTAATTCTACTCATACATCTATCTATCTATCTATCTATTTATCTACATCTATCTATCTATCTATCTATCTATCTATCTATCTATCTATCTATCTATCTATCTATCTATCTATCTATCTACATCTATCTATCTATTTATCTATCTATTTACATCTATCTATCTATCTATCTATCTATCTATCTATCTATTTATCTATCTATCTACATCTATCTATTTATCTATCTATCTATCTATCTATCTACATCTATCTATCTACATCTATCTATCTACATCTATATATCTATCTATTTATCTACATCTATCTATCTATCTACATCTATCTATCTATCTATTTATATCTATCTATCTATCTATCTATCTATCTATCTATCTATCTATCTATCTATCTATCTATCTATCTATTTATCTACATCTATCTATCTATCTATTTATCTACATCTATCTATCTACATCTATCTATCTATCTATCTATCTATTTATCTACATCTATCTATCTATCTATCTATCTATCCATCTATCTATCTATCTATTTATCTACATCTATCTATCTATCTATCTATCTATTTATCTACATCTATCTATCTACATCTATCTATCTATCTATCTATCTATCTATCTATCTATCTACATCTATCTATCTACATCTATCTATCTATCTATCTATTTATCTACATCTATTTATCTACATCTATCTATCTATCTATCTATCTTTTTATCTACATCTATCTATTTATCTATCTATCTATCTTTTTATCTACATCTATCTATTTATCTATCTATCTATTTATCTACATCTATCTATCTATCTATCTATCTATCTATCTATCTATTTATTTATCTACATCTATCTATTTATCTATCTATTTATATCTATCTATCTATCTATCTATTTATCTATTTATCTATCTATCTATCTATCTATATCTATCTATCTATCTATCTATCTATTTATCTATCTATCTATTTATATCTATCTATCTATCTATTTATCTATCTATCTCTATCTATCCATCTATCTATCTATCTATCTATCTATTTATCTATCTATCTATCTATCTATCTATTTATATCTATCTATCTATCTATTTATCTATCTATCTCTATCTATCCATCTATCTATCTATCTATCTATATCTATCTATCTATCTATCTATATATCTATCTATCTATCTATCTATTTATCTACATCTATCTATCTATATATCTACATCTATCTATCTATCTATCTATTTATATCTATCTATCTATCTATCTATCTATCTATCTATCTATATCTACCTATCTATCTATCTATCTATATCTACCTATCTATCTATCTATCTATGCAAGGTGAAGATAACGAACAGTGATCAATCTCATAACTCCTACAAGCGATACAAAATAGATAGTTGGGCAAACACGGACCCCTGGACACACCAGAGGTGGGATCAGGTGCCTAGGAGGAGTAAGCATCCCCTGTTGACCAGTCACACCCGTCTTGAGCCCCATATCCTGATCAGGTAAACGGAGTTATCCGCAGTCAAAATCAGTGTGCCAAGAACGGCTTAACAATCGGTATGAAACACGTCAGACAGCATTTGACCCAATGCGAGGTTGTATTGACGAACTAGATCGTTATAACGACCATAGAATTTGCGAAATACTGACTTCAATCGAGACTGTTGAAATCCCTGTACCATCAACTTGTTTGTCAGTAGCTTACCTCGATTTAAAAACTGACTATACCCAGAACAAGCTCTTGCATATCGAATCAGTTTATAAAGAAGGAAATTCAAAAAAGAAAGAAAGTTTACAACATTAACTACAGGTTACATAGACTGCAAACTGCATGTGGATGCAGCATGTTGGGGAAACAAGTACATACATATATGAATTGCTAATCATGTGTATACACAAGTAAATGGACAGTATCAGTATTATACAAACATCTGAATAATAAACTATAATGATTTTTGCAGTTTTAAAGCATCACTTCTTTTTCTGAAAGTTTACACTAAATATTCACTCAATTTGACAATCACTGGTTTGCCTTCATTAATCATCAACCAAGTAAATTTCTCCTTATTTGTTAGATAGATAAATTTTTTGTTGAGCTTGTATATACCATTAAAAAACATATTTCTCTCTTCAAAATAGAATGGACAATCAGTAAGGAAATGAAATTCATCTTCTACACAATTAATGTTACATAATTCGCAAATTCTTTTGTTTCTTTCTAAAGAAATCTTACTATCTATATCTATCTATCTATTTAACTATCGGTGAGTGTGATTGTATAGGATTATAAATGGGTGGGGAAGACGTTCTTGTTCATTTGTACCTCATATATGGATCCACAGTTAGATACACTGCCTCGCACAGTACCTCTGGAAATATAGAATACAGATAAGAGTATTGAACAAGTATGTTACGAAAGATTGATTGATTGATTGGATATTGTTTTAAGTCCTCGAGAATTTTCCATTCATAAGGAGATGTCATTGCAAAGTGAAGGGCTGCAATAATTAGGCCTATGCCAGGGACGGATCTAGGAATTGCGGTTACGGGGGGGGGGGGGGGGGGCACTTTATGATGCAGGGGGTCTGGGGGCCGGCTTGAGACCCCCAGTGGGTCCCAGGCGAAGCCCTGATGGGGAAGCTTCTGGATTTTACAGTTTTTATAAGGCTTGAAATGTGTCTCCTATTTTTAAAAGTCGTTTGTACTATTTTCTATCATTTTTAATAAGGTGAAATTAGTAAAATGACGCAAATTTTAATGGTTTTTGAAAAAAAGAAGTTTTAAAATAAGTTCTCCCAATAAAGTAATTCAAGAAAGATTTCCGGGAGTGGAAGAAATCATTGCTTCTTTTATCGTTTAGTATAATTTTCTAAACAGGATCCAACAATTTACCTTCAATTTGAAAATTGTATGGGGGGGGGGGGGGGGGGGGGCACTGTATGCTCGGCGCTTATAGGCATTGAGCAGGGATATATCTTTATCGTGCCATACCTGCTGTGACACGGGGCCTTGGTTTTTGCGGTCTCATCCGAAGGACCGCCCCATTTAGTTGCCTCTCACGACAAGCAAAGGGTACTGAGGACCTCTTCTAACCCGGATCCCCACAGGGCATGTTACGAAAGATTCATCGCGTAAAATTCACATAATTGCCGAATGAAAGGTGAACATAACGAACAGTTAATAATCGCATAACTCCTGTAAGGAATGAAAAAGCAAAAGTCGGGCAAACGCGGACACTTGGATATAGCAGAGGTGGGACCAGGTCCGTAGCAGTGAGGGTTCTTCATTGATATCAACGCCTGTAGTGGCACGGGGCCTCCAATTTAAGGTCATATCCGATAGATCCGTGATTTTCACTTCTAAATGTCGAGCATTTGGCGAAGGAGCAATCGCTGCCTATTTCAACGTCCAAGGTTTGACGCGGCCATGGCACGAGCGGGGTTTGAACTCATGACCTCTCATTTACGAAGCGAACACTACCACTGAGCTACCGCCACCGGTACCGGAGTACATAGACAACAAACGAATATCCAAATAAATAAGTAATGTAATACGTATATTCGTAAAGAAATGAACAAAAATAAAAAGAAGATAAAGATATATACGAGATAAATGGACGATTAAAGACACTGATGTGATTCATTCCACATGTATTGTTCGTGGACTAGGTGATTTAATATAGCATGACCATGTTATTGGTCACGTTTATTAATTTAGAAGAGTGCAATGTAAAAAATATATTAAATCATTAAGTTTATGCAGTCAGTGTAACATCATTGTCTATATATATATATATTTTTTTTTTTGAATTTCCAGACCAAGTCGCTCAACAGGTACATATATTAGCCTCAAGACCATTAACTTAGCATATAATGCAAGTCAACATTTTGATTTCTTACATCTTTTTATCTAGCAGAAATGTCTGAAATGGATGGTTTATTAAATTTTAAAAATCGACTACAAACTTGTAATTTATGAAGATGATTTGAAAAGTTAGTCGGATCCGAAATCTAAACTTAATTTTATTTTCAGATCATGGTGTTTAGGTCAGAAGGCCCCCTCACGTTTTCCGTTAAAATTTAACACGCGGCAAAATGTTTACATATACATGTTGATTAAACATTTTTTACATTGCAACATGTTTGCGTATTGTGATCTTAACAATGGTAGACAAACGCGTGTTATTTGTACTACAGAGGAATCAAGAAATGATAGGGTAAGTTTGTATAGAACGCGAGGGTACACGATCTACAGGTAAACTTTTAGAACAAGACAGGTAAATCACATGTATTTAGAACAACGGGACAAGCAGGTAAATTAAACGTGAATATAATATTAATGAATAATTTAGCATATACCTCCATCATTCAGCTTTTCAGAAATGTCCTCCTTTACAAGTTTGAAGTTGGCAGAAGTTGGTTTTCCATCAAATCGTTGCGCCAACGTCCACTTTTTGCAGATAACCATATTCTTTCTCTTTACGAATGCCGTGTGAACACTTAAAGCTCAGGTACAGGTATATACACGAGTGTGCAAACCTTTATCGGTTATCAGTAGTGTTAGGTCTGTCTAAGTCAACATTGTTTTGTTACTAAAATGCATATGCATATAATGAAGAAGTTGCGTAGAAATTGACTGCATAGATGGCAAAGGTCCATTTATCTCCTAATTTTTCGAAGAAAGTGAGCGCATTAGAAATGGATTCGGCAGAAGCCTTTGAGCACAAGGATAGTGAAAATTTTACCGATAATTTTTACAATTTTTTTTTCAAATCATAATTTTTATTTGGTTTCTTTCGAATTTGAAACAGGTAAATGTAACTTGCAATACCGTTAATCTGTATACGTTAATCTGTATACGTTAATCTGTATACGCTAATCTGTATATGTTAATCTGTATACGCTAATCTGTATACGTTAATCTGTATACGTTAATCTATATACGTTAATCTGTATACGTTATTCTGTATACGTTAATCTATATACGTTATTCTGTATACGTTAATCTGTATACGCTAATCTGTATACGTTAATCTGTATACGCTAATCTGTATACGTTAATCTGTATACGTTAATCTGTATACGTTAATCTATATACGTTATTCTGTATACGTTAATCTGTATACGTTAATCTGTATACGTTAATCTGTATACGCTAATCTGTATACGTTAATCTGTATACGTTAATCTGTATATACGTTAATCTGTATACGTTAATCTATATACGTTATTCTGTATACGCTAATCTGTATACGTTATTCTGTATACGTTAATATGTATACGCTAATCTGTATACGTTAATCTGTATACGCTAATCTGTATACGTTAATCTGTATACGTTAATCTGTATACGTTATTCTGTATACGTTAATCTATATACGTTATTCTGTATACGTTAATCTGTATACGTTAATCTGTATACGCTAATCTGTATACGTTAATTTGTATACGTTATTCTGTATACGTTAATCTGTATACGTTAATCTGTATCCCAGTATTTTAAGTTATAAAAAAATACTACACACATTTTTGTTTTCCCCTAGAAACGTCACTGTTCTCTATTAATTTCACAGCCAATTATATCGCTTGGGTTCAAATTTACTATTAAAGAATAAAGGTATAGAACTCAAAATATAGGATACCCAAGTTACCCGATTTAAAAACAACAAACCAAATGATGTAAAATTTTACTCTGTATTCTAATATATATACATTAATATATTCATTTATAATCTACATTACTACGGTGAGCAAAGTTCAGATTCTGTATACATCCCAAGATATACAGAAAAGAAATCGGAAAAAAGTCTATTATATTTTGGTCGAATTTCAGTTGTTTGAGCTTTAGGTTCATGAAATAAAAGAGTGTTTAGGGTCTCTTTAAAGCTAAATGTGCTATTTTGATACTTATACGCCAGATTCCTTTGGGCAGATTTCGTTTTCATTTTACAGCAGGACTTAATTACATGTACTACTTCAAACTGGGCTTCAAAATAGCACAACTTCGACGTTTAAAGATCTATAGGGGTAGGGGATCTGGACCGGGTAGGGGAATCTGGAACAACCCCCCCCCCCTCTTAAATTTACAAAATATACACCATCATGATGTATGAAAATAAAAGTTATTACATTTTCGTGCTAAGCAAAAGATGGATACCCCTGGAAAATAATCCTGGATCCGCACATGAAACCTCTTTCTTTCAAAGGGTTTGGAAATAAAAACGAGACTTCAAGACTGAGAAGGTTATCCCGCATAGAAAAAAAACCCCGCATTTATTTCTATTATATATGGAATCCGGATAGGGCCACGTAGTTCACTATCGCACCATCGCACCATCGAGGTTTGGGTCGATGGTGCGATGGCGCGATAATGCGATGACGATGGCGCGATGACGATGACGCGATGGTGCGATAGCGCGGTGACGATGGTAAGATGGCGCGATAATGCGATAACAATTGTGCGATAGTGCGATAGAGCGATACTACGATGACGCGATGGTACGATGGCGATGATGCGATAACGCGATACCGATGGCGCGATGGCACAATAACGGTATCGCGTTATCGCATCACCGCCATCGTACCATCGCGTCATCGCAGTATCGCTCCATCGCATTATCGCACCATCGTTATCGCATTATCGTGCCATCTTACCATCGTCATCACGCTATCGCGTCATCGTCATCGCACCATCGCGCCATCGTCATCGCATTATCGCGGCATCGCACCATCGACCGAAACCTCGATGATGCGATGGTGCGATAGTGAACTACGTGGCCCTATCCGGATTCCATAATTATACTATGGCTCAGAAATACATACAGTAGCTCATTGTTTCTCTTTATAGGTCAAATAGTGACGCGTTTCACTCTTGATAGTTTTCGATCTAATTTCATCTGACGTTGCACTGCTTAGTTATGGCTGTTCCAAAATCCTCCCTACTTCTCTACACCCCGTATTTTGCTAATTTGCTAATAAAAAAAAAAATTGATATAATTCATAATTTCACTTTACAATCAAATAATAGATTTAGATCATTTTTGATCTATGCAATGACTGGAGTAGAATAGAATAATTATATCGTCATTAAAGTAACATTCGGTATCATTTTCGTATCGCTAATCAAATAGCCAAATGGTTAAATACAAACAAGTAAGAACTTAATCTCGGCTGAGATTCGGCTTGGCTGAATATTTGGACTGGCGTCTTCCCCGAATCTCGGAGCAGTCCTTCATAATTCATGTCTACATGAAATTTACTTTCAGCTGCAGTCGTTTCTAGCAATTAATTTGCACATAGGTGACACTGCTATTCGCTTCAAATAAGTGATTTGACTGTTAAACTAACTCTATATCACTATCAATGTTATATCACTTAACGTCTAAATATGTACATTCCATAAAATAAACTATCACTAAGGCTTCTATGACGCAATATTTTATCTCCCAAAATTGAAGAGTTCCTTTAGTTTGTTTTTTGAATTAGCGAAATGCAAGTAGGTGTGTAGAGATACGATGCATCAGTAACTAGATAAAGCAGACTATAGGAACTCTTCAATTCCAGAAGATAAAATATTGTGCCATGCAAATTTTCATTTGAACGGAAAATGTAGTGCCTGTTTTCATTTAGGGATTTTTTATACCTAAACGGTAAGTGATGCAACATTGATAGTGATAGAGAGTTTTAACAGTCAAATTACTTATCTGAAGCGAACAGCAGTGTCATCTAAGTGTACTTTAGCGTTTTCTGATCAAATGTAATGGAGTAGTTTAATTGATAACAAAAGGTCTAAGGATTTATATTTATGTAGGCTATATACAAGTATTTTCGTAGGTCATTTACAGGGTCAAACTTGCAAATGCTCTCTTTCTACTAGCCGCTTAACATGCAGTGTAATAGAAAATATGTTTTTAAAAAATGCCATAATTGATATTCAAAGACGTTTAATTTGATTATTACTGTTTGAACTGTTATTTCATGGTGCAAATTGAAAAATATCTTTTATCTATGATCTAGATGGAACAACACGCATTTATAAACTGATATCCAACCCCACAGAGAGAAATAGCAATTCCAGGCGGTTATAGTGCAGTAACGATCATACATCACTGACCTGGCCAACCGTACACTGCAGATAACCGACAAAAGTGTGTTTTTATACATCCAGCTGGAGTTCATGTGAACTCAGGACAGTTATGCAGAGAAATAATATCATGATCCTCAGTAAAACATGGACATTAGCGCGACAATATCTGAGTTTTTGTCAACTTCGGACTTGTCTGAAGACTCATATGATGGAGGTATAAAACCTCATCAATCATGTGCTCATCTACATGAGTGACCCTTGTTCTAAATGTTTACCTGTAATTCCAGGTCAAGTTCTGTAACTTCATTACTAGAACACCCATTGTACCTTTTTCTTTCGTTTCCTGTCCAAAAGGTTTAGATTGATATTTATTTTAGATAGCACGTGTATACCTGCATATACTACACTTACAAAACATATCTGAAATAAAAAAAAATTCATAATATGGTGGAAGAAAAAAATATTTATCGTCAAAGTAACGAGCTTCGTTCTGAGTGCTGTATTTAGGTGGATACATATCCAGGTAATGAGTGATCAACTATAATTTTGCTTTGCGATCTGTCTTCCAACTCCGAGCACGGAGAACGTGCGCAAAATGGTGCGAATTGGAATAAACAAGAACGAATGGTCGACCAGCGTTGTGAAACTAATACTGCATTTTCCTCTATAGTACCCCCCCCCCCCCCTTTCCAGAAAACCAACTATAGATTGGAGAATTTTTTATATGTATTTTTAAGTATGATTTCACAATGGAAAGATTCATACAAACTCTAAATCATTTTATATCATTTTTGCTTTCATTTTTAATGGAATTATAAAAAAGTGTTTTGTTTGAAAATAAGAAATTTTAGAGTTTAAATTTCTATGCGAATTGATGCATGGTATGAATATTTTAAATAGCACTTGTTTAAAGGACTTAGATAGACGTTAAAAATTATAGATAAAATTGTTTATGAACAATGAAAACGCTATTTGATAATATAGATGGGTTTTTTTTTTTTAAATCTACGGTTAAAATATTAAACAAAAATGTCCATCAGGAAAAAAAAAAGATACATCGGATGAATATATTTTTAATAAAAATTGAAAATGAAAGGACCAAGATTGTTTAAAATTTGAACCAAGACCGATCGAAATTATAAAAAAAATAGTCATAGAGAACATTTTGATCAGAAAACTACTTGATGTAAAATGCTTTACGAATTAAATCAATTGATTGTGAAAACTAACTTCGTAATGAAAAATACATATAATTAGCAACAATATGACCATTTTAGACATTTCCATCCATTTTACTTTGGGATCATTACTATTTACTCCAATTCGGTTCAAAATATGCGATATTTTGGGGATTTGGTCATTTCATTTGTTTTCAAAGTAGATTTGTCTAGCATACATTTTTTTTTTAAATGACATTTTTTAAAAAGATTTTAAAGGTACTACTAGTTTTAAACAGGCGCGTAGGCAGAACATAAATGAATTATACGCAAAGTATGGTAGTTGGTCAGGGGGCCGCCTTGAGACCCCTAGTGGATCTAGGACAAAACACTGGTGGGGGCACATGGGGTGAAGCTCTAAGAAGCTGGGTTTTCCAATTAAATTACCTAATTTGGTGCATATTAACAGGGTTTCTTGTCAATTTCCAAAAAAATGAAAAGAATTCACAAAATTATTTTCTACAGTGTTTATTGTGCCAACCGTGTAGTGCTAGGATTGATTTTACATTCGTTCTACGAATTTATGTAGTTGTTTCCGACTGGTATATATGGTAAATGTTACTGATAACAAAGAATATCCTAATCCGTCTACTACATGTACGAATGTGATGTGTATTAGGGTTATATTCGACATGATATGTTAATAATTTGAAATTCAAAAAGGACTTTTAAAGTTCATTTAATGGACATCATAATGCTGAATAAATCATAAACCGGCACTATATTATGCAGTTATTTTAGGCACAGATATTTTAATGACAAAGATCTCTCTCTCTCTCTCTCTCTCTCTCTCTCTCTCTCTCTCTCTCTCTCTCTCAAGATGTGCACGAATTTGCGTGTTTGTGTATAGGTACACATGTAGCTACACGCCTGTTAAAGAATGTTAACCATTATAACTTTCATCATTTATTTCTAATTTAGAAAAAAAGAACATTTCCATGAATCTTTTTCGCGGTGTTTATTTAAAGATATTATTCACAGGTATATCATGAATTCACTCAATGCGAAGTTTGGATTTTAAAACCTTTCATCTGCAAATAAAACATCTTTTTTTTCAAAATTCCGGGGGAAAAATCTGAAAAATACAAGTAAAATAATCGAAATATTACATCACTCTTTTAATGTTGAAACTATGCTTCATACGAGGCATTAAATGCGATATTACAAACACGTTATGGTCATGCTCTTAACTTAGTCTGCAGTAATTTTATTACAGAATGTGTACTATTTAGATATATCAGTGCCTTGGGTATCGTCATCGATATAATAAAGATGATTAAACAATCTCCACGAAGAAAGTTGATTTTCAAAACAGCTATTGACGTTTCAAAAAGAGTGAAATTTTTTCGACGGGATGCAAAACAATCAATCAATAGCACATTTTCGAGTTACTGCCGGAACGCGTGTTTATTCTAAATTTTATATAACGTGATCACGTGATTTCAAGATTTGGTTAGCCTTCGATACTTCCGGTAAAATATCATCTGTTGCGAAGAAACGAAGGGATCAAAAGCAAGATACTACTGCTCAGCGGAAGCTTTTAGTGAGGACTCAGGGAAGGTGGGAAAGTGTGGTTATACGAAAAACATTACATTATACCCCTAGAGCTAACCAAATCTGAGGGCGCTTGTAAAATTCTGGTAAAAACGGTTTTCCGGCAGTAAATCGAAAATTTGCAATTACGTTAATATCAGGATGATTTGACAGGATAACTTTAGTCTCCAGATCTCGCAGCGAGTGATGGTGAACAAATTGCATTGAGAACAACCAGTGCGTTGCAAAATCTCCGAGATGAGACCGTTTTCACTCAGTTCGACGTGAAGCTGGTATAACATTTAGATTAACCAACCACGTTACAGAACGACTGTTAAATTTGTAAACGCCGTACTCAAGGCGTGAGTAGGTTAGACATTTGAATCACTTGGTGACTTTTAAAATGATGGCTTAACAACGATGCTGATTGGATGAACATTTCGTTTGATTTCTTAATGAAACAAAATTCGTCCAGGAGTTCATCTGTAGTAATTATAAGGACGCGGAACTACTTTTCTCTGGAATGCGTCTTCCCCTTCTAATTTTAGCAGTATTAAAAGAACGAAAATTAAAAAAAAAACAAACAACCAAACATTGTAAACGAAATGTATTCGTTTGATTTTTTTCCATTGCTACAACAGATAAACACGACCAAACATGAATATCAACATTTTACATTAACCGAATCTTTTCTCTTATATTTCTTTTGAAATTGACATTGTTTTCATCTGCGACATTGAAGGCATGTTTGTTGCAAACTAGTTCAATACAGTCTTTTTTAGTAGCACCTGCCTATGTAATCGTTACCAAATATGGAGCGTTATCAAAGTGCATAGGCTGTTCCATATGATACTTAGTATTTAAATGTAGTCACAATGTAACTAGATTTAAGTACTAAGATATCATATGGATAAAAACGGTTAATGAAATCGGTCGTTCGTGTAAGAGTTTGTATGATTTTGAGTGCAAGTTAAAATAAGCGAATAGCGCATCACCGTATAAAACGGATAAGATACGATCATGGTTTGTAAATCACCACTCGCCCAGATTTTCGGGTGTCCACTATTTTTACTCGCTATTTTTCAAATGTACTCGCATTTTGCGAATATTTCTCGTTAATTTTGAGCCCTGTTACATGTAAATATTTTAAAATAAATACATACGAATATAAATATAAACAATAAATGTCCTCCTTTGTTGTTTTATCGGGTGATAAAGGTGGCAATTATTGCAGTTTCTTTAGGATAGATTGGAAGCCAAAGGACCTTCGCTGCCAACTTATGATATTAAAGATTACATGTACAAACCAATTCTGGTATTTCCTGCAACTGATGCCATATGTGGGTGCTTATTCAGCGCATTGAAAATATTCAAAACACCACTTGCATTAACGATGCGCTAAATACGACAAAAGGGATTTGATTTCATTGCATGTTCATGAAAAATGAAATAGATCTAGTGAATCCCGAAAAAAACAGTTATTGATTTCTTAATAGAAAATGAACACATATTGATGCTTCTCCACTTATTACTGATATCTAATGAAAGGATTGAAAACAAAAGTGAAAATAAAATAAAAACAAAACCCTACAGAGAAAATACTAAATTAAAACAAACTAAAACATCCAAAGAACCCAGAAGAATCAACATGTGCACACGCATGCATTTTTTACTAACAGGCTTACAGGTAAACTGGTGGATTTCTCAAATTCATTAGAAAATATGGTTGAAATAATGACATTAGCTATCACGCAGCAATATTCTAAAATGCAAACATTAGTTTTGATACCACGTGCATGTACATACGCGTCGTCATATTCAGACCAGACACAATATCATACTTGCCCATAAACACGCAAGCACGCGCGCATGCACATGCACATGCATCTTTTCACGTTCCATACAAATATAGGGATTTTTGGTCGTTTTATATTCAGTAAATACTTAGAAGGTTTTGTTTTGTGCACGCCTCAGGTACATTATTTGTTTACTAAATTAAGAGGACTTCTTAACGTCATAATGCTTCACAATATATTTAGAGTCTGAATGAGGGAAATCAAAGAGATACAATTTAAGAAACATTGGTGCAAGCACCAATATGGACCGGGGAATATTTGGGAAGTGTACGACCTAAATATTTTCAGAATAGGTGTTGCAAAGAATTCCCTTGTTTATAAGCGCGGGAAAATTACAACGTGACGGTTGGTAAAATTTAGAGATTTTTTTTTATCAAATCCGGAGAAAAACGAGCTAAGTGAAAAGAATCGTTAATTATATGATGTAACTATTTATTGGAAGCTCAATAATGCAACTAGTCTTACATAATATTTTAACTGAATTCGCAATGTCAAATACAACACCAGGCTATACTTAGGACACGCTTGTCCGATCGATGTCCGATCATTTGATATACTCCTCGACTGAGTACATTTTCTTTTCCTTGACGTTGCACGTGAAAATCTTGACAGTTTCCGTAAAGTCATGTGGTAAACATTCTTATAATCGAATAAAAAGACCACTAAATGGGATACACTTTTCACAATGCAGCGCGAGTTATTCCCCCCTAAGCAGAAGTTGTGGTCCAAAATTCATAGCGTCAATATTAAGATTTACTATATCTGATTATTTAATGAAACAAATAACGTGAGTGTAAAATAAGTTCAATCACTGATTTTATTTATGTGTCCATTGTGTGATTTTGTCGCAGGCGATGTTCGGTCATGATGACAACCTTTGTCCCCTTACCCCCAAAATTTAGGATTTAGAGTTTTGATTTCATTTTTAAAAATTCAAAATATTTTTTTTTTAAACAATTGTGAAACCAACTTCTTCTCCGGCTGCCCCCTTCCCCCGCACCCTATTACAATACAAAGTGCCTGATTATATCTATATCATCACATGATTTGATCGTGATTTTCTTTCCAGGTGTCTGGTTTTTTTTGGGGGGGGGTGCAGATTACTTCTAAAATTCTCTGGATTCATTGTATTGCAATTGTATTACAACTTGGACAGAAATAAACATTAATTACGCCCCCTCCTTTTCCCAATTTGACGAAATTCTAGGCAAAATTTTACGATACTTATGTAATGCTCCAGTTTGACAGTTTGACGCTGTTTTCTAATCATATAATACCTCGCTATGCAAAATGTGTCGTGCAAAGGTCTTGACATTTAAAACTATACATGTTGTTGGAAGTTTTACATAAACCATGACTTTTTTTTGGGGGGGGGGGTCATAAAAAATACGATACAAAAACCCATGTCCAAAAAAAAGAAGGATAAATAAAATACGTCATTTTTATTAGAACACTTCCGCGGTAACAAGACACCTGTCCCGCAGAAACGCATGCGACTTCTCCAATCTTATATCATAGTGAAATGTTTGGGGTCTAGAGTTATTGTTATTATCTAATATATTTACGATGTGACCGTTGAGACGAGCGAAGACCCATGCATCTTACAACACGACTTGAGGCAATTCATTTAACACGGGAAATATAAAGCGTTTGATGTAAACAGTACACTGTGACGTCATCATTAGCTGCGATTATCCACAACAAAACGTAGGATGGTATGGGAAAGCTTCTTTGGAATTTAAAATCAAATTTGGTACTTTCTAAACTATTTACATGTATTTATCTACGGCGGTGTTAATGAAGTATTCCGCAGTGACGGAAACATTTTCTCGGAAGCATGATGAGTAGTCCCCTTCATTTTTCAGCTGATGAAGAGCAAATCACGTGACTCAATTGCGCAATCGTTGGAGCGAGGTCGTTGCTATTACTTCCCTTGTGTATGAGCTGTTTACAGAGTATTAAAGCGCTACTAGTTATGTATGCTGATGTTGTTGATAGTCCAGAGATATAATATACCTGATTGAAGATTTCTTAAACGCTAATTCAATTATAATAAGGATGGTTGGTGATCGTTGGTGATTTGTAAGTGGCGGCATTGGTGCACGTGTTGGTGATTTGGTGAATAGGAAATTATCGATAATTAGCGCTAATCTCAATTCTGTAAACAAATCATACCTGTAAACTGCAACTGGTTTGTTTCTACATTCCCCGATGTTACTAAATATCGCTGACATTCCGTATAAAACCATATTTTTAATAAAGTAGCTCACTTTGTAAGGTGTAAAATATTGGTAACGCCAAACTTCCGGTTATGGGGTTTTGGTAAAACCACCAAAGTTAGTGATGTCGTTTTGTGCACTACGTCACTATTTACATTGGTGACACCACAGAGTATATAAAGCAGGCGATACGAGAATTGAGAGCGATCGGGGCGATAGAGCAGAGAGCGGTACTGAGTAGCAGAACTATTGAGAGCAGAGCAGAATGTAAGTTTGGGCAAAGGTAAATTCAGACACCAAACACATATTGAATGTATATATTGGTGCCAGTCGATACACCCCCGTCTCTCCCCCCTTGGTATACGTATTTCAATGAATACGGCTCATAGTTGGTGAAATATAGGACTTACCAACCAAGAATTTTATCAAGAATTTCACAGGCTGACATCTTAAGCTAAACACTATGAACATGCATATACGTTTCCAATGTACCAAAATAATCCTTCAAAATCATGTTTCTATCTTCATATATTTTTAGAAAATCTATCTCCTAATTCAAAAAAAAAAAAAAAAAACACCAAAAAAATACCCCCCCCAAAAAACCACACCTAAAAATGAGTTCGCAGCTGAGTTAAGGCTATCCAAGAAAAATCACAGTGCTGTTATTAATGTACCTCTGTGCACTTCGCACCATATGACGTCACAATGAAAAAGTACTTCACAGCGTACATGTTCTGATAGATGTATCGTGGGGAAAGTGTCATAATATTTTGTCGTTATTTGCTACTGTTATCAAGTGATAAGATGTATACGTGAAAACATTTGTTGTCAAATGATTATATATATTAGTCCTTTATGGTATCAAATCATTCCCCATTTTTAATATATAGTATGCACGAAATTGATATTCATATTATATTGTGACCTTGAAATCGCCCCTAATCTGAATGACTGATGCGTTTAAAAATCCCCTCATGTACATACATAATCTCATACTACAAAAACAGTGGCACAGTTCAGGTTCATCTGCTATAAAAACAATATGAATTTTTCTGAAATATAATCTAGATATATTTATGGATTTGAAAGATGCAGACGGCAATTTCTGTCTTGTATATTAATAGTATGATATACATAGGGATGTGGACAACCCCGATAATTCGCTGATGGCTGTTGATATGTTGATAACTTATAACATGTTTAAAAATAGTTTGAGTATACATTTGCTTCCAACACCTTTCATGTTAAGGATTTTTCTTTCTTTCTAAGTATATTACTAAAAATTCAGCTGTTCACAAGTAGGGCCTTTGCTGTTTTCCAAAAATATAGTGTTACGTGATATTCATCTGACGTCACAGGAAATTACCATGTAGCTCAGTCACAGTCAATATATGGGTAGTCTCGTTTCGGTGTTTAATCGTAACAAGTGTAATGATACCTGTGATTTCAGGATGTCATTTCACCGCCTGATTATTGTACATTTTACTATGGAAGCACTTGATCTAGTTGCGTTCCCTCCATGTTCTCCGCGGTCTCACCACATGGGGTTCTTCTGCCGGAGAAAGTCTCGTGGTGCAGTGGAAACTGTACTGTAAAGGCCTTGGTTTCGTGGACTTGGTCTTCTCTTCTTTGCTCTTGGTGGAATCATGGGTATCTGGTACAAGTTTAAAGGTTTCTATACTCGTGTAACGTATTACTAGGTTCTTTACAAGAGATGGGGTCATATATTTATAAGTTCCCTCTGACTCTACTTGAGGTATTGATTTATCATTAATATATATTTTTTTCTATTTCTCTGTCTGAGTGTTGATTGGTACCGAGTTACTTATCTCGGGTTTCTAATCATACATAGAGTGCAGTTCGTAGGCTGGGCTGTCTGCTTGTTGATTGGTACCGAGTTACTTATCTCGGGTTTCTAATCATACATAGAGTGCAGTTCGTAGGCTGGGCTGTCTGAGTGTTGATTGGTACCGAGTTACTTATCTCGGGTTTCTAATCATACATAGAGTGCAGTTCGTAGGCTGGGCTGTCTGAGTGTTGATTGGTACCGAGTTACTTATCTCAGGTTTCTAATCATACATAGAGTGCAGTTCGTAGGCTGGGCTGCTTGTACTGTGTTCCTGAGCCAAGTTTCTATTGCTTAGTGAAAGTACAGGGTGCATCACCCTTATTCAGGATAATTGCACCCAGCACCCCACTGTAATATCATAAACTTTTTTCAACAATGCTCCCTAGCCTATTTCTATTTTAGCCTACCTATTGCTTCTTCTCGCTTCTTGAGCTGTTCACATCAGACTGACTGGTTTCTAGACTGCAGGGTCTTATATACTACTGGACCATGTCTATCCAAAAGGGGAGATCAGGTCCTTGGCTTATTCAAAATTATAAATCACTTCTGCGTTTAGAAGATATGGACCTAATACACTATAACTATTAATCATTACACTACCCACGCCTCTGTATACATGCGTCCCGCATGTTTATCAATCTAACAATAGAACATTTTTTTTTAATACAAGGTGAAGATAACAAACAGTGATCAATCTCATAACTCCTACAAGCAATACAAAATAGATAGTTGGGCAAACACGGACCCCTGGACACACCAGAGGTGGGATCAGGTGCCTAGGAGGAGTAAGCATCCCCTGTTGACCGGTCACACCCGCCGTGAGCCCCATATCCTGATCAAGTAAACGGAGTTATCCACAGTCAAAACCAGTGTGCCAAGAACGGCTTAACAATCGGTATGAAACACGTCAGACAGCATTTGACCCAATGCGAGGTTGTATTGACGAACTAGATCGTTATAACGACCATAGAATTTGCGAAATACTGACTTCAATCGAGACTGTTGAAATCCCTGTACCATCAACTTGTTTGTCAGTAGCTTACCTCGATTTAAAAACTGACTATATCCAGAACAAGCTCTTACATATCGAATCAGTTGAGATATATAAACACCATATGCAGGTGATAATGGAATATTGCTACATAAATATGGGAAGTTGACGATGGAGAAGCTGAAACCATCCCGTTTGTCATACAGTTGAGTTGTCAGTTTGCCGTTAAAGTCTACTTTAAGATTCAAAGTCTGTAGAAAGGAATGTAAATTCTTTTTATGAACATACATAAAAAAATCTTAATTTCACTTTTTAAATAATCAAGTTATGAAATGATCTTGTGTGTGCCTCACACAATTATGAATATCGGTGTTTTTTTTCACATGTCCGTGTCTCCTAATCATTCCAAATGTCTTCTTCAAACTTCTCCACACACTCGCCGTCCTTTTGATACTTTCTGATGATCCGTACCGTTTTCTGATGGCTGATCCGTTGTGTCTGAGTATTTGCTTTCGACATAATTACCTGGCGTTTGCAACATGGGCAATACTGCAATGATACCTGTTTGTTCTCATCATCGACTACCCGAGGTATCTTCTCGCTTGTGACTGTGTCTGTTGTTTCCACTTCTTCTGTTCTACGTCTTATTCCGGGTAATGTAGGGGAAGTTTTCTTTCTGATGGTTCTACCAGCTTCCAGTCCATTTTCGTAAATGCGACCACCTGGATCCTCTTGCCATTCCTGGTCATTTCGTTCATCTTTGCAATTGATATCTTCCAAATTGTCTTTACCGGGACTCTGAGAATCTGCGGTATAGCCTGTTTCTGATTTTTTTTTCTCCCAGCTGTTTTCATCCACCGAACTATACGAGCTGGAATGGTCATCAAATGGACCAATTTCACATTCTTCTTTTTTCACTTTCCCCCAGGCTTACGTTAAAACACACAAGGTCACCTTGGAGCTGTAGCTCGTGCTCAATGCCTCCAACATATAGTTTGCCCAATGACAATCAACGAGGCATTTATGGTGTTTAAGAAAGTCTAGGCCCAGTACTGAAATCAGCAATGACCACGTCATGATTGAATGAGAAGGTATCCAGTGATACTTGGAGCTTACACCTACCCTTTACCTGGAACGAGGCTCCATCTACTAACACTATTTCTTGTGTAACAGGGGTCAAGTTATTTCTTCTTGTGCTTTCAATTTTCTCAAATATCTTATGCGACAAAATTGTCATAGTGGCCCCTGTGTCAACCAATAAACGACAAGGAACCTTGTTGACAGTGACCTCAGTGAATACTCCAGATTGGATATCTACTCTAGTTTAAGTGATTGTACCACTTGTAGTCCTGGACTTTTTATCATCTGATCGTGTCTCAGATTGTTCCACTGGTTTACTTGGGACATACTCTCTTTTTCTTGGACTTAATTTCTTTTAGATGTAACAGTATACTGCTTTATGTCCCCGCTTTCCACAATTGTGGCATTTAAAAGGGAAAGCATTACCAGTACTCAGCGATGAAGACGTAAATTCATTTACGCTGTGTTGCTTTGTGTTTTCTTTACACAACGTCAAATGAGCTATTTTGTCCCCCAGAGCCTTTAAAGAAGATTTTAATTCATCACGCAGTTGTTTGATTTCTTAATTCAAATGCACATTAGAATCCAAAGCTTTAGATTCATTACTGACACTATTAGCTCCTCTGACAAAACCGATATCTTGCCTTCGTTGTCTTTTTGCCCTACAGAATGCTTCTATTTCGATTACAAGTCGAATAGCGTCATTCAGAGTCCTGGGTCTGGATTGCTGTATTCTAAGTCTCGTGTCAAAGTCGCTGAGTGCGTCCACAAAATGATCCTTTGCAATCATTTATATAACCGCTCTAGGTGCTGTCGAGTAAGCTAAATGCGCCACTCGCCGAATGCTTTCTCCTAGTTCAGGCAATGTATCTTTGGGGTTCTGGCGTTTCTCTCTAAGCATAGCTCTGTAGAGCTCAGTCTGATTGGCAGGGGCAAATATCGCTTCTAAAGCCTCACAAAGGTCTCCATAAACACAGACATTATCCGATTTCATGTTACCTAAAACCGTTTGTGCTTGTCCCCTAAGCGACGCTGCCAGGTGTAGTCCTTTTTGTTTGATACTCCAAGAATTTATATTGCAACATGCCCCGAAGTGTGCCTTATAGTCAATCCATGACCCAGTGCCATCAAAAGTAGCAGACTTCATAATCGCTTTACCTTGAGCGTCACTGTCACTGCCACTGGCAATATAATCTAGCAATGGTCACGGTCTCCGTGAAATAGGAGCCATCATATCCCTTGACACTTTCCTATTGAGATCATGTGATACTCTGTCTGTCCCTAACGTATCCCAGCTAATTATTGGTGTTGACTGCCTGGCCCTATATTCCTCGGTAGAAACCAAACGACATGTAGCTGATGTACATGGACTACACAACTTATATTTATTCTTCTCTTCCTGATAGTCCCATTCATCAGGTCCATACGGCAAGTAACCTGGTGTATATTGCTCGATTTGACCCGCAGACTGTTTTGCACTATTTGTTTCTGTGGCTTTCTTTCCTGTCAATTCCTCTATACTTGTATCACACACCTTTGATTGCATATCAACACCTGAATCTGGAAAACTAGGTGTCTTGGTGAATTGACGCTTTGAACTAAATCTGTCCAATGTTTCCTTTAATTTTTGTCGCTTATCGTCAATGGCACCAAACTCATCCCATAGATCTGACCCGTGCTCAGTCATTTCATCAATTCAAATGTATTGTAATGAAGAACAACTAAAACCCTACAATACTGCTATTATTAACTAAATTGTATGCATTCCTAAATAGCGCTCTGTACACTAAACACCGTATACTGTACCGCGTCCCCTAATTTAACACTCGGTACATAAACTTGGTTATGGTGTTAAAACTACGTGTATTACATGTACACGTGTGCACTAACAACCCTTATGAAACATATATAACTGATATGCAAAGCAAAAATATGAATTATACCAGATTAATAAAAAATAACCACAAATGTACCCTATCCATTGATCGGCTGCCACCAAAATGTAGCGTGCTACTGGGTTCTTTACAAGAGATGGGGTAATATATTTATAATTTTCCTCCTACTGTACTTGAGCTATTGATTTATCATTATCATATTTTTTTTATTTCTCTGAGTGTTGATGGATACCAAGTTACTTGTCTCGGGTTTCTAATCATACCCAGAGGGTAGTTCACAGGCTGGGCTACTTGCACTGTGTTCCTGAGCCAAGTTCCTATTGCTTAGTGAAAATACAGGGTGCCTCACCCTTATTCAGGATAATTGCACCCAGCACCCCACTGCAATTCCTAAAGCTCTTTTCACTAATGCTCCCTAGCCTATTTCTATTTTTAGCCTACCTATTGCTTCTTCTCGCTTCTTGAGCTGTTCACATCAGACTGACTGGCTTCTAGACTGCAGGGTCTTATATACTACTGGACCATGTCTATCCAAAAGGGGAGATCAGGTCCTTGGATTATTCCAAATGATAAATCACGTCTGCGTTTGGAAGACATGAACCTAATACACTATAACTATTAATCATTAGACTCGATAAAAACAGCTTTCGTGTAATAGACTTGTATATTTTCCCTGTTTCTAATGCAGTATGCTCCTCGAGTTTGTCCAATCCACTTTTGACTGGCTTTGTTTTCTTTTTTAACTCTTGTAATTTAACAGGTTTCTGTGGACACCCATTTTTCATTTCCTGGCTCGCATCTGAAGTGTTCACATTTTGTGTTTCTTTCACAACACGTCTTCATCCTGATCTAGTTTCTAGACTGTTATATCTTGGCAAACTATTACACATTATTATGCCACTGACAAACAAGTTGATGGTGCAGGGGTTTTAACATTCTCGTAGAAAGACAGCATTTCGCAAATTATATAGTCGTTATTACGATCTAGTTTGCTATTACAACCTATCATTGGGACAAATGTTGTCTGACGTGTTTTTAATACCGATTGTTAGACCGTTCTTGGCATGCTAATTTTGACTACTGATAACTCCGTTTACCTGATCAAGGTATAGGGCTTACAGCTGATGTGATTGGTCGACAGGGGATGCTTACTCCTCCTAGACACATGATCCCGCCTATGGTATTTTCAGGGGTCTGTGTTTGCCCAACTCTCTATTTTGTATTACTTATAGGAGTTATGGGATTGGTTACTGTTCACATATCACCCCTGTTGGGCAACAATGCATTGTTAAGCACCTTCAGGATATTAGCTTTAAGTGTATATCAGAGGATAAATCTTCTGACATCACTCGTCTCTATACAGCTACATTCGAAACCCAATAAAGACTTTGTTCTCTGTATTATGTAATATATGTTGGTGATAAAATGTAGTCTAAGTTACCCCCAATTATCTCATACCGTTTAGAAGGGGATATCGTTTCTTCTGCATTGTTATTCAACAGAACCTTTCAAGATTTTCTCACTTCTCTCTGGACATATAGTATTCAGTGATTCTTTGAGTTTAATTGTTCTTAAGACTGGATACCTAGAAATTCTATATTGCTTAATTTTGTGATAAGCCATTGACTTTACTTCTACCGTTGGATCACTTGGTACAAAAAGGTTGAGTTGTCTGCCCATGATCTGAAAACTAACGTTGTCTCATTGTAATCAGTTGTTATCAAGCAGCAAGTGAGAAGTATATGGTTGCAAAGTCTGATTATCTTTAAATGCATTTGCTAATTAAAAGTTCTAATAATTGCATGAACACTTACGCGGGTACGTTAAGGCAGGTTATGCCAATTTTAACTGGGATAAAACCCGCGAAACAATGTGACGTCATAATTGAAATAAGTATATCACTAAGTATATATTAAATTCCGATTTTATCTTTTATTTAAGTTTTATTGATGCATAAAATAAACCATGCAGCTACTAAGATCCAACGAAATTCGGAATGCCATACTGCTGTTTTGTAGTTTCTGTCTGATCGATATGAAAGTAAACTGATGATGTAATGACTATACATCGAGTGACGTTAACATGCAAGGAATTTGTTTATGTGTGCCATGCAAATATCGACAAAATGTGGAGTATTTGAAATATATGACATGGGATATATGGAATATATATGTGAAACGCTGAAAATTTATTGATATTAAGCATGTCGATCCGATTTTCCTCTGTCACAGACTGAAATAAAACTGCAAAAGTAGCACATTAGACCGCAGACTTTTTATACACCGTTTGAAAAGTCATAAACTAATGTACACGGCAATTACTGATATAATCGTCTGTTAAGAAAACTTTTAAAGAAAGCTGCATAGCATCAGTGCAAAATATAAAACATGGGCTAGGCCTAGATGGTTTCGTGTTTAAATGTTGAATAATTATTTCTTATTGAAAGTGGTAGGATTCTATCAGTAATTCTGATATACTATGGGTATTTTACCGTCATTATCGCCAGTTAGACCAATATTTAAATCTTGGTATAATGTGTTACTTTTACATTTTCTATTAAGGTACCTCCATGATCTATTTATAACAGTCATGCAATGACGTCATAGGGAAGCGTATGTTGGTCATGTTTTTATGATACAAAATGTTCTCATGTAAACAACCAAAATAGTTTTAAGAGTTAGTAGTTCCCTCTCTCTGTGTAGGACAGATTTTAAAAATTATGCAGTTTACTTGCATAAATGAAGCATGACTGGCCTTAACATACCCGCGTACCTGCTTTAGTTTTATCGGTTGCCGCTGGTTTATAATCCTTTTTATGATGGAACCCATAGCTCCCTAACTCAATAAGACCTGGTGCTGCAAAATACACCGTAGTTTGTGATTATGAAAAACATCACCAAACTTTTTCCTATTTCGAAAGACTAACTGTGTAAAAACGGCTAATGAAACATATACGCTTAATGATATGGTATGGGACCTTGAAAATACTTCGACATAAGCGGAATATTCGAGATTACCGTGTTCGAAATAAAAGAAGTTTTTTAAATCATCTATATAGGGAAAAAGGCCGGGACCGGCGGTTGACTTCGACTCAAACGGGGTATTCGAGATAAACCATATTCGAGATACAGATATTTTACTGTACAGTAAGAGGTTCAGTTGTAACGCTTTATGATACAAATTATCGCATGAGCGGTTTACAGTATAAATGTTAAAGATACGACCCCCATGACCCCCCCCCCCCCATTCCGCCATTGTGTCACTAAGCGTTCCACTTGCAATGTCTACTGATACACCCTTTGTGTCATTAAGTGTCTTAATAGCAACTCTTAATGCTGCGAATCCGTAGTGTTTGATTTGAATTTTTCTTTTTCCATGTAACCCAAATTATGCATGGGCTCCAACTGGTTATGGGGTGCTGAACAGTGATAATCAAAGTACTGATAGACGGTGGCGTGGGTTGGGAAAAGCTTACCTAAGGTGACCTTAAAATAGTAACTGCCTGAATGAGCTATCATTAATGGTGACTAATTTTGTAATAATAATCCAGTAGTGGTAAAACAAGGGGATGCTTACTCCTCCTAGGCACCTGATCCCACCTCTGGTGTGTCCAGGGGTCCGTGTTTGCCCAACTATCTATTTTGTATTGCTTGTAGGAGTTATGAGATTGATCACTGTTCGTTATCTTCACCTTGCATAAATGAGTTCATAAAGTTTTTCAAATCCAAAAAAAAAACAAAAAACATGCACATAAAAAATAAGTTCCCAAAATTGAATTAAGACAATGCCTTGTAAATGGGCATTTTGTTTCCTCCTGAGAGAATAGAAGGAACATGAAACTCATATTCATGTAATGTTTTCCATTTGATCTTATAGGAATATATATATTTCAGAACTTTGAGAATGATTGCCTTCTTAGTTGTACATTTTTAACGTCCCGACCGACATTTTTTTTTTTACATATATGGAGACGTCACCATTGCCGATAAAGGGTGAAAACTTTTGGCCTATATTCGGTGCTTACGGCATTTGAGAAGGGAGGGATCTTTATTGTGCCAAACCTGCTGTGACACAGGGCCTCGGTTTTTGCGGTCTCATCCGAAGGACCACCCCATTTAGTCGCCCCTTACGACAAGCAAGGGGTACTGTGGACCTATTATAAAAAGGGAAAAGAAGGAGACTGATATATTATACAATCTGGATGAAATGTTTCGTGGACTTGCATGTTTTTCATAATGAACACGTCACTGCATGATATAGTTTGTTTCTTTTATTGGGAATTAGCAAATATACAAAGAATTGTACAATAGATACTAAGTTCTACTTTTGAAACACACAAGAATGCCACCGTCAAAGTATATACATGTAGGAAGAAGTCATTCTCTTTTCTCACGTTCTAACATGATTAACCAATAGCAAGACGATAAGAAAAATACAATGTCAGTTACAATAACAATCAAGATAAAATTCTCAACACAGGAAATATATGATTGCACCATAATAATTTCAAACTTAAATCTTAGAACTCCAATCAAATTATCAACACAACATGGACCATACTTGATTTAAAAGCTATACACATATGTAATTTTACGAGAATTGATAGCTATATGCAAGTGATACATCGAGGACGATTGCCATCAACTGAGAGTACAAAAACAGCCCCAAATTTAATTTTCTTTTACAGCGAGTTACAAATGTACATTTTCTTCGTGCCTGTTTCTTAACTCGCGTTTGGGTTATTCCGATCGGATGGCATCTTGCAGCACGCTTTCAGGTACATTCTCCAAACTCGCCTGTTACATATATAACTGGTGAATAGAAAGAAACCCTGTAAGCCGTTGAGGACAGCAACAACATATGTGATGATGGACAGCTCCACATATAACTCTAAGATCGATAAAATCCAAGGTAGCCCCGATAAGGTAGATAACTTCACATACACGATGAAATGAACCCTATTTCCGGTTGTCCTTTCTATTTTAGAGATAGAATATATTTTATACGCAGTGGAGATATAAAACACAGCATTTGTCAACCAAATAAGTGCTAATGGGGCTTGTACAATGGCAAGGTATGCGACTGAATACGTCATCATAGAAGATTTTAAATCATATCCCGTATTTTCTCCATTCGTGACGATCAATGTGATGACGATATTAGTCAGAACTATAACTGCAGAAATGCCGTATGCGTAAACTGAATACTGGAAAACAATTTTTCGGCTTTGTCGTCCAGTAAATTCAGATTGACCTTTTGCACTGAACACACGATACATATGAAAGGAGCAAACTTGAAGCCAGAAATACAAGGACAGCCAAGAAAAATGCAATACCGGTTAAAGTATGGATATTGTTAACGCTGATTTGAAAAGCGGCCATATCATCACGAGAAGCTGCGATAACAGCAGGGAAACGACCAGACACATGTTGTTCATTCCAGGTATGGTTCTAAGACTTGGAAAAATACAGTATGTCACAAATGTTATGATCAAACAAATTATAGAAATGAAAAGGCATAAGCCGTATATGAACCCTACTTCTGATTGATTATTTTTCGATGCCGTCAATGTCTTTGTGTAGAATGGTATTTCTTTTGCACACACGCGTACCACACCATGGTTGGACGAGACAAATTGATGAGCGGAAAGATTAACACCTAAGAAAGAATTTTTAGTTCATATGTTTGTCCAAGCTACCCCAAAGTCACCGTCCTCCACAATGACTTGTTTGCATGTCAACAATGGGTTTACCAATGCATTCCCGTATTCTGCAGGACCGTGAATCAGGTTTTCTGCCAGAACGAAGCAGTGAGTCTTTTTGTCATGTTTCCACAAAAACGAAGGCAAGAATAAGGATTGTGAACTTCTTGAAACTCTAACGTTCATAATAGATCCATTCCAAGCCTGTGCTAACATATCTGACAAATTCCAATCAACACGACTGTCAGTGAAACTGAGTAGTTTATATTCCATTTCATCTCTATTAACAGTGTCATTTATGAATATTTTTAAGTACAAAAACACGTCTCCAATCTTCGAAAATGTATCACTGCAGCTGATTCTGCTCATTGATATGATTTCCTCAACAAATATATCAGTGTTGAATAGGGTATTGATATTCTGAGAAATGTAATCCCTTATTTTGGTTATCAATTCTTTAACTGTTGCGTTAATCAATGCAAGGTTAATAAACTCAAGCTTCAGGGCCAAAGTATAACGTAAACTAGACGCCTCCGTCAGCAAAGAAACGCAGGTGTCATTTCGCAGTAGCTTCCCAGGAAAGCATGTTAAATTTTTGCAAGTATTCTGTAAAAAAGTATAATGAAAAACAAGATTAAAATTCTAATCATAATGGTACTCACTGAAATGAAAATTTTAAATCTGTTCTCATCCATCGTTTTCTCGGGCATTGAAAGGAATCTTTCTGATTTTCTGATATATATTTAGCTCTAAAACTTCATAGTTATTTCGGATTTCAAACATTTCGGTTGAGCATCACTGAAGATACATTATTTGTCGAAATGCGCATCTGGTGCATCAAAATTGGTACCGTATAAGTTTTACATTATGACCCCTGGGTCGAGGCCTCTGCTGGTGGACTGTTAGTCCCCGAGGGTCTCTACAGCCAAGTAGCTAAGTACTTTGTTACTAGCTTGAAAATACGGATGTATATTTAATTGCTGTTATGAAATTTAGAAATTCATTTCAAAATTAAGGATTTCATAATTAAGGATTATCTCCCTCATGCATAGCTCTTATCTTTGGACGAATTTGGTTTTACTTTTTTGGCATGCTGTTTTTGACTATATTTAGCACTAAAACTTTATACTTATTTCGGATTTCAAACATTTCGGTTGAACATCACTGAAGATACATTATTTGTCGAAATGCACATCTGGTGCATCAAAATTGGTACCGTATAAGTTTTACATAAGGAATATTGATTGAGTATTTCTAGTGAATCAGGGGACAGTATACTTCGTAAGTAATGGACTCTAGGTTACTCTTTTTGTTATATTGTATCCACTATCGTCTTTATGATTGAAAACATAAACACTTGTTTGAGTTGTTATATACATGAACTGATTGTTAAATCCACCTTGATAATGAATTATCCAAACTGACATGGATATTTGAATGCTGTTTGACCTGTAAACTAATTGCATAAGATGACACGGGGACATATTTGCCAATTTATTATGATATACACATGTATATGGTACATTAGGAATATACATAAATGAAAAGAAATCGGCCGCATGGTGGTTTTTGTGGGATAACTGGGAAGTCGCCCAGTGCGCCATTTAATTTTACTGGCAAGGGGCACACTTGGGGACCTGAACAATTAACACTCAGTGGTCCAGACCCGAACGGACGCCAGCGCTCTAAGGAGTTATTGAGATCCGCCCTTCTCACCCTTTCTCCTGCAGTGATACATGTATCTGGTTTGAAATTGTCTGCAGTATATACCTGGTTCACCAGCCACTAGTATGCATCAGGCTGTATCATCCACACACTGAATTGAGGTGGATGAGGCCCCAACCGTCCCCTGTGGTGGCTCCATTATAGTAGACTAACTTTGTTTTCACTTGTAAGCACGTTTCGTCCGGTAAACTGCCCCGTGCTTTAAGAGCAGGTGGACGAAGACATCCACGTTTTGGAGTAGAAACAGTCATCATATACCATTACCGTCATCCCAGTCCCGAGCCCCCAGAAAATATGCGACAGTTTCCGTAGTATATTACAGTTTACGTGAAAGAAAATGTCCCATTAACAATTAAAGACTGGTACTGTATCCCGAATGCCAATTCAGTCAGTCCATCTATTCCAGGCTTCATCTTTTATTGCACCTAGGGAATCGTTAGGAATGCAATGATCTGTTAGCAAACCTGTTGAAGAAACAAAGCAAGACACCGAGAAATATCTGAAAATACATACGATTATTCTAAAGCTCGGGTTCGTGATGTACAAGTGAAGGTCAATCGAACAACATGACTGCGTGGTCAACCAAATCTCTACCCAGTAAGAAAAGACTGGTTGGTGGAAGAGCGTTCTCTTCGTAAATGAAAGGTCACGAGTTCAAGCCCTTTTCAAACCCAAGATGTAAATATATCCTCGTCAATCGCAAGACATTTAAGAGTGAGAGTCATGGGTCTTTTGGATATGACCGCCCATGTCACGACATATATTAACATGTTAAAATACTCCTCCTCTATTTGAACAACACACAACCTCTGGTGTATCCAGGGGTCCATGTTTGCCCAACTATTTATTTTGTATTGCTTATATGGATTATGAGATTGATCGCTGTTCGTTATTTTCACTTTTCAGCTTGAGCTGCCGACATCTCAATATGAAGGGGGAAGTCCTGACGGTAGGTAATACAAACAAATTGGTAAGAAATGAAAAATACTGAACCGAACCACTTGAAAATTACGAAGGCTTCCAATAATGTTTATGAGTTCCAAGTTGGTTGGAAAACAGACCATATTTGGCTGGCTATGAGAGGAGATGCATTCTTGTTAAAACAATAAAAGGCATTGCCCCTGTTTTTCTATGCAATACAATGTTCATCAATCTTTTTTGACAAAACTTTGTCCGATCTTACAGGACCGTCAATTGTGTCAGACCACATGTCTGATAGTGATTTGAATCTTTTTACAACTTTGTTTACCAGAAGTGGTAACATCGAATCATTCCCTAGAGGGACGTTAATCAAATACACCCAATCAATTCAATCAAATGTTAACAATTTTCTAATATTTAACAATAAACTGCAAGATACCACCGTTTCCAACAAAAGTTACTTCCTTGGTAATAGTTGTGGAATGTGACCAAAATTCCCAATCCTCAAACTTATCAAAACGTTCCACAACTATGTGAGAAAAAACTTCAGAGAACTAACGTTAAATCTAGTTGCTCAAGTCAAACTATAAACTACCCAATCCTTCATAACCCCATGGCCTATACCTCCAAATGCAAACCTTTTCTAAGCAAGCCTTCCTAAGTCTGCACCCCTCTAAGTAGGGCTTAATATCCGTGCATGCGGGTCCTAATTGAAAATTTACAGTTTTTTTTTCTTCTATATTCTGATTTCCCAAATTATGAGCTCACAGACATAGTTAATATGGTATCTGCATTTGTTGTTATGTAAAATATGAAACATCTGATGGATAAAGTTCGCATATCTAAATGAAGTATAAACGCATAATGACATTTATGACTGTACCTCACCCCTATTGGCTTTATGAAGATGATGATCGTGTAAATCATTCCATGTCTATGACTGCTTTTAAAGTGTTGTTCGCTTGATTATACACGGCCGATAGAAAATTTCGGAAGGGGGGTACATGAAGGACAAGTAGCCAAAATACTAAGCCATTTCGGGTGCCAAATCGAAGTTTAGCTATACAAATTCTTATAAATGCCTGGTACAATTTTGAAAGGGGGATTGAGTCACCCCCAATAAAACCTCCGCTGCGCCTAATATTTATTAGTTGCAAATACAAGGACATTAGAACCTATGCTTGTCGAATGCCGAGGTCATCTACTAATCTGTATTGATCACACTGGTTTAAGTAAATAATATAGTAGACTCACCCAGATTAGCCGGTACAGTGTCTGTAAAGGGGGACCAAGAGACTTTCTCATAGGACGCTGGCTGCTTCAGGGGCTTGTCGATCCGTCCTTGGTCAGTGGGTGTAGGAATTTGAGTCTGAGCCTATGTTGAGACATCATCGTTATGAGAATTCTCCATTTCTTTCCGATCCCCCATTTTCGGGGCTGTACTGTGTGGCCATTATATTAAGAGGTGACATTCCATAGGAAAGAACAAACCCGGTAAGCCAATATTGATTTTCCAAGCAGTTCCAGACAGCCCGAGAAGTCGACCACGTTGCTTGGGTTGAATCTGCCAAATCATTGGGGTATTTTCCGGGGTGTACTAACTGTGACGTATATGACGTAGTATGCAGGTTAATTCACGTCGACCTAATACACGGGATGTTCCAAAATCAATACAGATTATTTGATGTAAAACTTATATGGTACCAATTTTGATGCACCAGATGCGCATTTCGACAAATAATGTCTCTTCAGTGATGCTCAACCGAAATGTTTGAAATCGGAAATAACTATGAAGTTTTAGAGCTAAATATAGCCAAAACAGCGTGCCAAAAAAGTGGAGCCAAATTCGTCCAAGGATAAGAGCTATGCATGAGGGAGATAATCTTTAATTTTGAAATGAATTTCTAAATTTTATAACAGCAATTAAATATACATCCGTATTTTCAAGCTCGTAACGAAGTATTAGCTACTGGGCTGTAGAAACCCTCGGCGACTAACAGTCCACCAGCAGAGGCCTCGACCCAGGGGTCATAATGTAAAACTTATAGGGTACCAATTTTGATGCAGCAGATGAATAGATATAGATTAGATATGAAATCATCTAATCTTGATTATATGTTTAGAGTAATGAGACTTGTTATCAAATAAATATTGTACGAATTTTATATTTTATAATTCCCATATATTAAAGGATTATAAATTTGCTAATAATAAATAGCTATAACGCTACTTTTTATTTGAATTTCGGCTTGTCCACGAATTTTACGGACAACTATCGTAGATAATAATGAGACCTATATTTGTTATTATTCAAAAATCAAAAAACTAAAACACCGACAACTCAACTGTATGACAAACGGGATGATTTCAGCTTCTCCATCGTCAACTTTCCATATTTATGTAGCAATATTCCATTATCACCTGCATATGGTGTTTATATATCTCAACTGATTCGATATGCAAGAGGTTGTTCTGGGAATAGTCAGTTTTTAAATCGAGGTAAGCTACTGACAAGCAAGTTGATGGTACAGGGATTTCAACAGTCTCGACTGAAGTCAGCATTTCGCAAATTATATGGTCGTAATAACGATCTAGTTCGTTAATACAACCTCGCATTGGGTCAAATGCTGTCTGACGTGTTTCATACCGATTGTTAAGCCGTTCTTGGCACACTGGTTTTGACTGCGGATAACTCCGTTTACCTGATCAGGATATAGGGCTCACGGCGGGTGTGACCGGTCACTGTTCGTTATCTTCATCTTGCATCTACGATCGTGCAGTAGTGGTGCATATGAAGTTTATTTGTAAGCTATACCTTTGTAATTTATAGTCAATCTACACAATATCTGACAAAACAAACTTTTATGCATTTAATTACTTCATAAAACACCGTGACCTTTTCCAAAGTGCTTATGTTAGTGTAATAATATAAGATATTTCATACAAAAGAGATGCTAAATTGACGTTTTGACAATGAACAAAACTCCGGTACAACACCAGAAATTGACATGAGAATGTTGTTAGATCTTTAACAAGCAAACGGATATAAGGAGGAAAAAAACCGCTTGCCATTTTACTTCCGAAGATTGATTGATATCCTAAGACTTTTTTATCCTTTCTGATGATTACATTTCAAAAGAATTGATTCAGCTGTGGTCTTTGTCACTATGAATGCATTTTGAGAGGCCTTTCTTATGATTACATAGGACAACCGTTTCGTGATAACATTTGGACAATGTGTGGCTACATTTAGAGGGATTTTAGTATTATGAATGCATTAAACAGTTTTCATTTTGATTACATTTGCAGTCTTTACTATGATAACATCGAAGCATCTTTATTTCTATTACATTTACATAGTCTTTACTATTTTCGGATCATCTTAATTATGATTACATCTGCACAATCTTTACTCTGATTATATTCGGACAATATTTACTATGATTTTATTTGGGCAGTTGTTATTATGATCACAATTGAGCAGTCTTTAGTATGATTAAATTTTGTTAGTCTTCATTATTATTACATTTTGGCAGTCTTCATTATGAATACATTTTGTCCGTCTTTAGTATTATAACATTTTGGCAGTTTCTACTATGATCACACCTTGACAATCTTTATTATGATCACATTTTGACAGTCTTTATTATGATTACATTTTGGCAGTCTTTATTATGATCACATTTTGACAGTCTTTATTATTATCACATTTTGGCAGTTTTTATTATGATTACATTTTAGCAGTCTTTATTATGATTACATTTTGGCAGTCTTTATTATGATCACATTTTGAGAGTCTTTATTATTATCATATTTTGGCAGTTTTTATTATGATTACAATTTAGCAGTCTTTATTATGATTACATTTTGGCAGTCTTTATTATGATTATGATTACATTTTGGCAGTCTTTATTATGATCACATTTTGACAGTCTTTATTATTATCATATTTTGGCAGTTTTTATTATGATTACATTTTAGCAGTCTTTATTATGGTTACATTTTGGCAGTCTTTATTATGATCACATTTTGGCAGTCTTTATTATTATCACATTTTGACAGTTTTTATTATGATTACATTTGAGCAGTCTTTATTATGATTACATTTTGGCAGTCTTTATTATGATCACATTTTGGCAGTATTTATTATGATTACAATTTATCAGTCTTCATTATGATTACGTATGGACAGTCTTTGCTCTGTTTACGTTAGGAAAATATTTATTATGATTGTATTTGGACAGTCGTTAGACTCCCTCTATTATGATTACAGTTGGATTGTCTTTATGATGACATTTGGACAGTCATTATTGCGATTACATTTGAAGTATTTCCTAAGAATACATTTGGAAAGTCATCATCATAAATATATTTGAAGTATCTCCTATGATTGCATTTGGACCGTCTTTTCATGATTGCATTTGGGCAGTTTTCATTGTGATTACAATTGGACATTCTGTATCATGATCACGTTTCGACAGCTTTTATTGTGATTACAATCGGACGTCTTAATAGGATTAAATTGGACAACCTTTGCTCGGATTGCATTTTGGCATCATTTTTCAATGATTACTTTTGGACAGTCTTTGAACTACCATGCAATATGTGTACGAGCTACCTACCTGATAACCATCAAAGATCTGGTATTGCTGGCATTTTCTGTTTGGATCGTCAATAACAATGTCAGAAGTGTCATATACTGAAAAGGTGATAGTTGGTATGAAAGTTTCATCATAAGTAAAGGGAGGTAGGGTGGGATCCGGAATATCTGCAGAACGTGTGTTAGCGTCTAATTCTTCATAACAATACGATTCAATGTCATTGTTATGACACATTTCACAAAACACATTTTTGTATGGATGGCAAACGTTTATGCTCGGAAATTCTTTACACGCTTGATTAACATCCGAATGTAGAGGAAAATCACTGCAGTAGCTGCCTACATTGCTTCCTCTGACGGGATTACAAATTGCACAAAATTTGTTTTTGTAAATGGTTTCATCCAGCTTGATTCGGGGAAATCTAATTGAACCCACAATTTCACATGCATATAGGATTTCTTCATTAAAAGTAGACCAAGTTCTTGATTTGTTACATTTTTCAACTATTTCAGTTAGATCTTCGTTGCAGTTTTCGCGACATCTAGAAGAATTAGCAGGTGGTGAACATTTCATCACACATGAGCTTCGGTTTACATATTCAATCAGACTTTGGAGAGAATGAAAGTTCCTGTGATTTATGTATACAGTACATTGAACAAGTAAAGGCCAGACTTTGATTTCTTTTGTAACATTTTCAGTGACATTGGCATAATTTCTCTTATTGCCCTTTCTATTGCACATATAGCAAAAGAAATTAACGTAATTTTTTCTATATCCGTGTTTTGAGGTAACAGGAAATGCCTGGTAAAACTGATGGCTCTTGTCACTGCTGCACAGATGTTCCATATTTGGATCTTCCACACATCCACCAATCGCCAAAAAATCTTTTTTATTCCCATCTCTATGGTAATTATCATCAATACAAGTCCAAGGAACTTTTAAGGCAAAATCGTCACAACATCCTGACCTACACCCTACAGTACAGGAGCAAGGTTTCTGCAGAGAAATTGTATAGTTTGGCAATAATCCTGGGGTACAGGTACCATGTCGTGAAAATGCGAAACTCATTTGGATTAGATTTGTTATATTAATCGAAGATAAGGTATTCACATCTGAAGTAAATGTATCTTTTGGCGAGATAGGGTTAACGTGTGTTGAAAATTGTTGTCCTTCCGAACCACTAATTTCAACTGTTTTTGAACATTGAAATTGGTCTTCCTCTATATATATCTTTTCCTCCGTTGAAGGCTTGGAATACGTTTCATTTAGATTCGATGTATTTAAGAGTTTGTTAATGTACTGGTTAAAATCATCGACATTATAAGTAATTGTAAACGTAAACTGATATGGGTATTCTCCTTCCTGTACGTATGACTCAGATGGTGATTCAACCAGGTCAATATCTTTATAGTACAATGTATTGTTGTCACCATGGTTGCAAAGAAAGCAAAAGTAATTCTTGTATGGAAATGAGACTTCCTGAAGCGGCAGTAACCGACATGTTTCCCTGTAAATGCTGGTGGAATTGTCACATTCGTCAATCAGGAATGCCTCTTTAAATTCTGGTGGATTGCACATGGCACAAAAAATGTTTTTGAACATGCCTATCGGAGCGACATAGGAGCTAAGACATGCTCTTTCTATTTGCACATCATAATTCTGCCATGATCCTGTTACATTGCAAACTGAGATTTTTCCATCTATATACATGGAACAATTTCGCATGAAATTCGGAGGACTGACTCTAATATCACATGCTTGCACAGTTGCCAGATCTACGATTTCTTGGTACGATGATAGGTAATTGAAATCTACTTCATTTGAGCATCCAAACATGATATTCCATTTTTTCAAGTTGGTTGCATTATTACATGCACCACATTCTTTATTCAGATATGAAATGTTTGTTATATTACTAGTTACTGGAGGTTGAAGCACTACGTCAATAGTAGATCGTTCTTCTGTACACTCCTTAGATAATTTCGGGCTTGTTCCGACTAGGCAGGAGGCAACAACGTCTTTTCTGTCAATTGTTTTGGACAAAATGTGTACACCCTTGCATTCTAGAAGCCCATGTTGAAAGAAGATATCGGGGCAGCAATTGACTGCGGGTTTGAAGTAGAAGCAATCGCCACTGCAGGAACAGCTCCCACATCGTGTCTTAGGAGATACTGGCTGGATTGGGATGTCGAATACATTCAGCAACGATTTGTTACAGATAAAATCCGTGCCACAAAAAAGGATGCTTTGTAATAAAACGTGTAGTGTTGAAACCAAAATCGCTTCCCTGATGCGTAATGTTGTGATCTTCATGAACTGCGGGGTTTGTTTCAGGAATGATAAGAATCACATATGTAAATGCTGACCAGAAAATATCCATGGGTTTTTCAGTCCTGTAATGACAATAAATCTCTTGTGGGGCGACTTCTGAATTAAGGGAGAATTGCAAGTATGGCGTGACCTTTAACATAATGCTGGATAGATTCAAGTTACGATCTTAACGTTCACATTACATGGGAGAATTGATAACGAAACCGATGACAGGCCAGCAGAGAGAAGTTCTCCCAATAGGCACCTGTTCCCACTTCTGATGTTTCCAGGTGAAGCTTACCAGAGTACTGACAAATAAGTTGATCTTACAGGGATTGCAAAAGTCTCGATTAAAATCACCGTTTTTCAAATCTTATGGTCGTTATATGATTTTTGGTCATTATTTTATTGAATGATTTAGTTAAGGAATGAATTTAATTCTGGGGCAGGTCATATGAGTATAACCTGGGATGGATCATTTTACGCTTGATAATCCGCGAAACGGATTATAAAAACCATAAACTGACCCAAACCAGGATATACTCGTATAATTTCCCCAGAATTAAAGCTGTTCATTACAATATATGCAAGGGACAAATATACTAACCTTCGTTTATCAAAATGTACATAAACTCGAACAAATACAAGTCAAACGAGCCGCGTAATGAATTACTTAGCAACAACGACACGAAGCGTCTAGCTGTGAAGGTCGCCATCTTTAATCTCTGTTCTATGGAGCCTAGCCCATTTATCAAAATATTGTATCGAAGATGAAGTTTGTCATGATAGAAAATATGTGTCGACTATGCATGCAATGCGTATTTCGATGCCCTTTAGAGATATAGATGGACTTTGAATTCGCTCATATCCGACAGATTGAGAAAATGCGGAAAATTACATTGGTTAGGCCTACCCAAAATAAATCTTCAAATATAAGAAAATGCAACAATTTGCATAAAATGCGGCTTTTAACTCTGTGAAAACTTCTAATACATGAAAACTTATCAATGCATGCAACGTTATCGCTAGTAGTAAATCCAACCCAAGAAAATATGTATAAGCAAGTGACAAATGACCCGAGTTCCTCAATTGAAATTTGACCAATCAGAGACAGGGATACAATAAGAATTAAATTATTTGCAAATAAAACATGTCATTAGGTCAGCTGTTGTCTTACTCCTGAATGTTCCATAACCATTGTAGCAATAGCTCCATAGTGAGTTTGACTACGTACTTATTCTGAGAAAAAGCAATCAGTTTAATGCAATCCATTTATCCAGGCTCTACATCATAAAGACATGGTATTGATAAAGTTTTAGAAGTAGTTTTAAATTCAAATTAACTCTACTCCAGTTTTCATTAAAACACCAATCTTAGAAACCGATAATGTATCAAATACAAATGAGACACCCCCCCCCCAATGTTTCCTAATCGTGTATGTCGCCGTAGGGGTATATCATATTTTTACATTTGCAAAACATATGATGACTTGATGCGATGAATTTAAAAGAATATTGTTTCACAAAACATGTGTAGATAGGTATTTTAAACAGATTTCGTGATACAAAAGATCGTTTTTCTGTTCATTTTTTTTTAGTTCACGCTATGTCGCCAATAAGTATGTAATATAGGTTTGCAAATATGAATCTTTCTTTTTTAATCGTAAATACCCGTTATCTCCATCGCTATCAATATTCAAATTCTTATCGGGTTATAATGATTTATTATATAATATATGAATGTATATACACTGGGGTCAATTAGATATTTTATTAAAAATATATATTAACGATCAACTAACAATTCAACTTGATGACAAACGGATCATTTTACCTTCTCCGTCGTCAACTTCCCAAATTTGTGTAGCAATATTTCATTATCACCTTCATGTGGTGTTTATATATCTCAATTGATTTGATACGCAAGAGCTTGTTCTGCGTATAGTCAGTTTTTAAATCAAGGTATGCTACTGACAAACAGGATGATTGTGCAGGGGTTTTGACAGTATCGTTTAAAGTCGACATTTCGCAAATTATATGGTCTCTATAACAGTCTAGTTTGCCAATATAACCTATTATTGAGGCAAATGCTATCTGACTTGTTTCTAACCGATCTTTAGGTTTTTATTGCTCACTAATTTTTACCACAGATAACTCCGTTTAGCTGCTCAAGATATAGGGCTCATGGTAGGTTGACCAGTCGACAGGGGATCTTAGAGTTTGACCTACTTTTTGAAAATGTTAACGTTAAAACAAGAGTACCACAAACAATACCACATACGCCTGTCGGACAGTGAAATTCAACCTAGAAGCATAATATGCACTCTGCATATTGATACCACACACATTTCTGAATAGAAATGCCTTAACGTTCTAGTAGATCATGGTGCAGAAATCCATCTGATGTCATGGTGCACCAATTAAGTTGAAAGATTTGTTATGTGAAGTGATTATGTATTTCTTTGACAGGGAGTTTGTGACAAAATGTTAGAGCAATACATATGACCATACCGAGAACAAATCTGGAAAACTGTTTGACCTACTTCTACCCCTGAAGTAGGCTACAATACACCAATCCAGATGAAATACTAACTGTAGTTGTATTCCTCCGAAAAGAAGACTTTTACTAAATATCACAGCAATATCTGTATCCGTAATGAAAAAATCTTGGGAAACTGTTTGACCTATTTTTAGGCCAAAAATCGGTAAAGGATAGACCAATCAAGCTGAAACGCAAACTGAACTTGTATTCCTTCAATAGGAAGCCTTTGACAAATCATCAGGACAATATCGTATCCGTAATAAAAAAGCCCAGAAAACTGAATGACCTATTTTTAACCCAAAAGTAGACCAAGGAGGGACCAATTCAGCTGAAATGCAAACTGAACTTGTATTCCTCCAAGAGGAGTCATGTATCTAAATTTCAGGGCAATATATGAATCCATAATGAAAAGAGGTTTGGCAAACTGTTTGACATATTTTAGCCCAAAAGTAGGTAAAGGCGAGACCAATCCAACTGAAGTACAACCTCACTCTTGTGTTTCTTGAGAGATAAATTGTGAGCAAATCTCAAAGTTGTACATGCATCCGTTACGGAAAAATAAGTTCGGAAAATATGAGCTCAGACGGACGGACAGCCAACCAGACAGACACACGGACAGCGCCATAACATAATACATCCCGTCTAATGACGGGTGTATAAAAAGCGAAAGGATAATAATTATCAATCCATAATGAAAATGAAAGCTAAACATCTTCATATGGTGAATAGTGACCTGAAAAATATCAATGTATCTAACCTTTCACGTTTGATGATGCCTTTATCACTGTGTAGATACGGACTAGGGCAAAGTGTGGTACCCTAGTCCAAAATGGCGACATAAAAATACGCTTCCACTTTAGATATAAAATATTGATGATTTCTGTCTCGAGTTCTTAATCTATTTATTTTTAGCAATTAGATAGGCAGTGTTAGCTTTAAATGGTTAAGTGGAGATTTTATTCAAATTGGACGTACATGTATTTAACAAGAAAACTCGCTTCGAAGTTTTGTTACAGGTTAGCGTAAAATTTTTGGAATGTTAATACACGATTAGTCGAACCCCAAAGATGAATTCTGTTAACCACTTAAAGGTGTGTACTGGTTTTGGGTAGGTGGAGAATTGCACGATTCTTGCAGAGTTGAGGATAGTATCACTATGTATTTATACCATTAAAAGTTGAGGATAGTATCACTGTGTATTTATACCATTAAAAGTTGAGGATAGTATCGCTATGTGTTTATACCATTAAAAGTTGAGGATAGTATCACTGTGTATCTATACCATTACCTTTACTTGAGGATAGTATCACTGTGTATTTATATCATTACCTTTACTTGAGGATAGTATCACTGTGTATTTATACCATCACCTTTACTTGAGGATAGTATCACTGTGTATTTATGCCATTAAAAGTTGAGGATAGTACCACTGTGTATTTATACCATTACCTTTACTTGAGGATAGTATCACTGTGTATTTATACCATTACCTTTACTTGAGGATAGTATCACTGTGTATTTATACCATTAAAAGTTGAGGATAGTACCACTGTGTATTTATACCATTACCTTTACTTGAGGATAGTATCACTGTGTATTTATACCATTACCTTTACTTGAGGATAGTATCACTGTGTATTTATACCATTACCTTTACTTGAGGATAGTATCACTGTGTATTTATACCATTAAAAGTTGAGGATAGTACCACTGTGTATTTATACCATTACCTTTACTTGAGGATAGTATCACTGTGTATTTATACCATTACCTTTACTTGAGGATAGTATCACTGTGTATTTATACCATTAAAAGTTGAGGATAGTACCACTGTGTATTTATACCATTACCTTTACTTGAGGATAGTATCACTGTGTATTTATACCATTAAAAGTTGAGGATAGTACCACTGTGTATTTATACCATTACCTTTACTTCGGTCTATATCAAATGACATTGGAACATCCAGTATACAACAGACCAGAAGTTATGACTAGTATCGGAATATCGTATACATGTATGATTTAGAGATTTGCAGGAAAAGTAACCTCCCTTACCAAAATGTAAAGTTTGCTACAAATTTGCCGCAAGTTTGCTGCAAGTTTGCGGCAAACAAATCAGTGTGCCAGAGCTGTTTGCCAGAAGTGTGCAGCTAATGCCGCTAGCGGCATACAGTGTGCCACTAGCAGTACACAGTGTGCCACTAGTGGCACAGTGTGCCAGAAGTGCACCACAACTTTTCCTAAATGAAACAGTGTGCCAGAAGTGCACCACAACTTGTTCTTTGGTATTCAGAATCAAAACTGTGTGCCAGAAGTGCACCACAACGTTTTCTTTGGTTTTCAGAATCGTGTGCCAGAAGTTCACAACTTTTTTCTTAAAATTTTAGAACTGAAACAGTAAGGGTACCAAAGTTCACGATTTTTTCTTGAATATTTAGAATAAAAGAACCATATCAATATATCCATCACAACATTTTCTATAATAGAACATATGCAACATTTCTCGCACCCCCTTCAATCGATCTTCTTGTCTTAATGGGAATTAGCTTTCATTTTGTCACCAAATATTGAATTCAATGAAAGTTGCCCTATAATAGATATTATATATTAAAGTAATAATTACACTTGTATTTAATTATTTCAAACACCTTTTAACATCTTGAAAAAGAATATGTGATTTTGGTGATTGAATACTATTGTCTTGCGAGACAGTATAATTATTCTCTAGTTACCTTTGCATGCTGTCAGCAAAATGTATTTGTTGTTTTTAATTTGTTTATATTTGAGAAATGATTTAATTGGGGTGCAGTGAATACTTCTTCCGTATATATATTTCTTTACATTAAAAGCGGTTATCTAACATAGTTTTATTAGGATTAATTTTCTTGTTTTTGTACATCATAAAAAATAAATGTTCTTATTAGTCATCAATATGTATTTCAATATCATCGAGAGATTTTGAGAAAAAAATAGTTGCCATCACTTTCACAACTAATGCCCCTTTAAAGTAAGATGTAAGTGCACAGGTATCTGAATTTTAATCTAATTATTTCAATTATTCATTGATTCACCAAGCATGTTGGCATACAATCATGTTACACAATATGAGATATATAATGACAATAAACTAATTACTAACAGTTCATTTACATATATGTAAATACAAGTATATATTTGATATGTACCTGTGATAATAGACTATGTATACAATTTAGTATTGCATATTACATAAATTAAATGTAGTTATAGCACTCTACTTTTGGTGCGCAATTCAAAACATTCATGGAAAAATTAAATGTAGTTATAGCACTCTACTTTTGGTGCGGAATTCAAAACATTCATGTAAAAATTCAAAAATCCTTCTAGCATGAACTACATTGACAGGGTTGCATAGTACTTTACAATGGTTTTCCTTTGATATAGCATCGTGTGAATTGTAGATGTTCAAAGGGTAATAGTTAATTAGAAAAAAATGTGAAGAATTTTTTTTTTATATCTAAATAAATGGAGAGAGAGAGAGAGAGAGAGAGAGAGAGAGAGAGAGAGAGAGAGAGAGATTTCTTTTCTTTATTTACATGTATATCTGTTGATTACAGTTCAGATTACAGTTCAGATACTGGGTTTGTGAGTTGAAATTAATCAAATGAGAGTGGTAAAAATCCACCTTTATATGTATAATTTACATATCAGGATTTTATCCAGGTACGTTATTCTGGTTTGTGGAATGCTAATTTATACTAAGTTAGAATAATCTAAGTTGTATACCAAAGTAGGTCTTCATGGGGCTTTACGGCTCTATGCATCGTAAATAGAGATCGGGTTCAATGCGTCGGGTGTGGGATTCACACAATATATGCTGAGCGCGAAAGTTGGGGTTACTGGAATCTGTGCAATACCCCCAAAAAAGTGCTATACCAGAAAAAAGTACACTATACCCAATACTGCGATAATATACACAGGATATCCTCTTAGATGGGTTGAGAAATGGTTATCTGGAAAAAATGGTACACTGAATTGGTACCGTTACCGTTATACAGTCAATTCATAGAAAAATCCAATACATCTGGCGCCATTTGCCGGCGCCATTGCTTGTGACGTATTATAAGGTATACCACGTCCGATCAAATTAAAGACGATGATGTAGTTTAAATGATGGTGGGTTTTTCTAAGTTTATAAATTCAAATATATGTACATTTTTTTTATTTTTTAATATAAGTTGATGCCCCATCACCTGTCATTTTGTCACCAAAATGAATTCAATGCATTTAAATTTTTTTTTTAATTAAATATCATGAATTTAACACCAGTATTTAATTATTTCAAACACTTTTTAATCTCAAAGGCAGGCATGAGTATGTAATTTAAGTGATTAAATAATTTTCTTGCAAGACAAATACACACAAATACACACACATACACACACATACACACTAATATAAATAAAGAAGTTAGCCATAAGGAAAACATGAATTTGAAATTTATTTAAACATTCATAGTTTCCATATGTTCCCAGCTCTAGCCACGTGGAGGCCTCCTTTCTGTAGAGCCATAATTTTTTTTTTTTAAATGAAAAATTTAAAGCCAAAGGACCAAAATCATGAAGAACACAACATACAAAAATTTAAAACACATAAAACATCTGTAAATTTACATTTATAATTTATATTTTGCTTATGAAACCAAAGGAAACCAAACTATCAAAAATATAATGGCTCATCAATTAAATTCTGTCTGATTGGATTATTTATTTTTTCTTTGAGATTTGTTCGACGTTTTCTGTAATATTTTAAGAATCTGCCTTACACCTCCTTAGAGAGGTATTTAACTTGTTCAGATTTATAATCAAAACAAATGCTGTCATCAGCATTGATTAACCCGTCATCACTGAAAATGAGATCTAATATTTTTTGTCTATCTGTCTTGTCAACACTATTGTCAATTACTTTTTGCTTTGTATTTTGATACAAATGCCGTTTACAAAGAATGTGGTTTGACTCAGGAAAACAGTCAGTTATTGCCTTAACGAGAGCTTTCTCCTCATCTGAACCAAATATTAATTTCGACTTGTCCGTGTCCGAAAGTTTAATCCTTAAATGGTGAAAAAAAATTACTATAAGACTCAAAGTCACTGTTGTCATGAATGAACAAAGGTCCAAGAAATATTGGCGGTGCTTTAGTTCTATCCCTTATCACCCTGACTTGCTTATAACATATTGCAGTAACATGCATGTCACATAGATTAAATGTTTTGTCCACACCTAAAATTGTCTGTCCACTACAGCATAAAGTTTTAATGTCAGCAATTTGATCATCATTGTAAAGAATTAAACATGGTGCTTTCCCCTGATCTCTTATAATAGATTTTACTAAAGAATGGCCTGATGCCACTAAACTGTCAATTTCCTTGATGTGGTCTGCAATATTGCGTCTGTGTATGACATGTCCTGATTCATTTATTCTTCTTCTTTTTTCATCATTTTTTTTTCTTGTCATAAACCTGATTAATACTGGCTGGCCCACTAAGTATTTCATATTTGGAATTTAATTCATTAAATACTTGATTTGGTTTTATTTTGTTTCAAAAGATCTGAAATTTCTTGCATTACAGAAGGTGGTGGTTTTAATTGGATTATTCATTTTTTTTTTATTATAATGTAGTAAATTGTTAGAACTTAGAGTAGGGTTACTTTCAGGCTTATTCCTCCCCCATCAGACGGGTGTGTCCAGTGAATACAGCATGATATTATGTAGGTTAGGAAGAAATTCAATTGTTTCATTAAATGTTTGTAATTCTATGATAATGTTATTGTACAAATATAGTATTTACATTTTTTTATCTAGTGCATTTTTATGGCTTTGGTCCTTTGACTTTAATACTTTCTTTTTTACAAATAGAAAAATTGTATTATGTTAATGAAATACCATAGATTTTTTTGTGTAATTTACATTGTTGTCCACTACATTCTTTATGGTTTTGGTTATTACGCTTCACTAATTTTATTTCACACAGTAGAAAAACAAATTATCAACAACTGAAATTGGTTAATGTTAGTATCACAAAATTTATTTATTTTTGATATAATTTTTTTTGTATGTTCTACTCTTCATGGTTTTGGTCCTTTGGCTATAAATTTTTCATTTCAAAAACAGAAATTATGGCTCTACAGAAAGGAGGCCTCCACGTGGCTAGAGCTGGAAACATATGGAAACTATGAATGATTCAAAAATTCATATTTTTCTTATGGCTAACGTCCTGATTTGTATAAATATGATGGTGGTTACAAAGTGGTAAATTGTTTGCTTATTAAAAAACCATTTTATTATAGAGCAATGTATTGAAATCACTGACTTATTTATGTATCATTATTTCTTTTTTTTCCCCCTCATTAATATACATTTGACTATATTCCATATAGCACAAAGAAATTTATATTTCTCATCAAATCATACATATTTCATGTATACAAATAGCAAAATACCAAATGCCTGAGGTGTCATTGGAGGTTTATATAGGGTTTCAATAAACAGGGTCTTCTGTCAGTAGTTGTGTATACACAAAGGGGTGTTAAACAGGCTACAGTAACAGGATATGGGGGTCATGTGTTTGTAGCTGTGTATACACAATAGGGTGTCTTCAAAGAGTCAAGTTGTTTCATTTACTTTCAATAATTAATGGCCTTTATTGGGATTAAAAATATGATAAATGAAATCAATCACTTCTCAGCATTAAATTTAACTATATAATTCATTGAAAACAACTGTGATATCACAAAGCTGGCTTGTTTCTTGTTGTCTGGTGTCTGAACAACAGCTTTAGTGAGCATTTTTGTGACTTTTAGTCCAGTGAGGTTTTGTCCCGTGACTCTTTATCCTATTTTTTCAAAAGCTATCATTGTGACTTTTTGTCCTACGGATTTTGTGACTTTCTGTCCGTAATCTAAATAACATTATACAGATTTTTAGCGGAATTTTATACTTTCAAATTGATGCATATATTTTTTCTTTGAGCAGTCACTTACAATTCGCATCTTACAGTTCAACCATCTCATGCTTAAAGAAAAAAAGGTTTTAATGACTGATCCATACACAAATAAAGGGATCAGCATTATGGCCTTCATGAGATGGCATGAAATTCTCATCGTTGGATAAAGCAGAATACATAGTGTTTAACTAAAACTCATAATTCTTTTTATGCTGATATATATATATATATATATATGTAGATATAGATATAGATATAGATAGATAGATAGATAGATAGATAGATAGATAGATAAATTCTCAGTTAATGTACACAAATCTTTATTCTGAAAAAAAAAAAAACAATTAAAGAATTCCAAAACTGTCCTTCTATACTTTTTCATATTGCTAAATGTTTGCAGAAAAGACAAGACAAATATAATTATATGCATGTAATTATAATGCGTTTCAGTTTTTACACAATGTCAAACATAAGCACCCTCAATACCAAGTAAATTAACACAATGTACGCTTCGCTGAGATCATGAATTCATTTTTGAAAGGTGATATTGCATTAGTGTCTCTATCAATACGTATAATGTCTGATACGAAATTATGCTGCCAGAATATTGAAAACATCAATGGAAACCGTGTTAAGATATTGTTGTGAAACATTATAAACTCAGACATAAAGGAAATCATACACATTGTAGAAACCTTAAGTGTCTGCACTCATGGGGTTCCAAAACAGATAACGCACACATAACGTACATTTCACGTTTGCAAAACTCATTTTCCATACTTAATTTTGGTATATATGTGTGTGTGTGTGTATGTGTCGACTTTCCGCTCTGTTGAGTGACATTTTCTGCAAATATGAATAGAGATGAAATTGTCTATATGGGGCTATCATAATCATCAAGAAAGTATAACAATTAGGAATATATAATAGTGTTTTGAGTTAACTCTTCCAATTTTTCAAAATTGTGATTGTCATCCAAATGTATTTCATAGCGCTAAATATCATGTATGATCAAGCCCTGGGCTAACCTCAATTCATATGAATAAATAATTCATATTTATATCATACTACACGTATCACAAATACGCGGACTAATAAGCATTACTTTGGGAGTGTAAAGCGTATTTACATTCGTTAATGAGTAATTATACGCATGATTTTCAACTTAAATGCGTATTTGGTAAAATTTGATGAGTATTTACGCTGATACGCACCTTATCTGAGCTCTGCGATTTACCAACTTGAAAAACACACAATAGAACTTATCATTTTTTAACTCATTCATGCTATCGAACTTCATCAAAAAATCTGTTGTTATGCGTACCTTTTATATATCACTGATAATGAAATATAAAATACCTGCTCTGGCTTGTAACGTACGTTTCATTTCTGTACATAACGGTATTCCTGACTACAGTAGTTGGCCATAAGTAAGTTCACAAAGAGAATTTTCTCTATATATTTAATGCAAATCTATCTTTTTTTCAAAATCTTCTCTTACACCCCCCCCCCCCAAATTACACATACTTATACAAATAGTATATACTCTCAAATTAAGATTCGTGTTAAAATCGTCATATCTTTACAATATATTATCATATATTTATTCTTAAATTATTATATGCTACTGTGAATACTTCTGAGATCAGTGCTTTTTATTTCATCAAAATAGATGAAGAAATGCGGTCAGAAAAATTGTTTAAAACACTAAAAGTCAATAAAAGCGTGCAATCGATGTCGCCGGCACTTTATTAGAAAATAAGCTATATCAAATCATATATTTTGTGTGCTATACATTCATGGACCCATAGCCTCCCTAGGCATGGTATACTTTTTATTTCCCCTTTACTTATAAACTTGGTAGGAAGCGTAGATACCCTAATTTTGTAACATACGTGACTGTCGCCGACTCAGTTTTTAAAATTGAACAAGCAAATATAAAAATCTGAGAGGGTGTTTTTTAATTTTCTTTGCGTTAATATCATTTGTATTTCCTAAATTTTCATTCAATAAAAGTTTAACACCTTTTGCGTATGATTTTAAGCAGTGGTGTATATATTACTTCATGTCGCCAGATTATATTATGTGATCATAGGGTCAATTAAACACCCAATGTATGAACAAAGATTTCGTATTATCTTTATGTTTTTGATCTATTTTGGCGCTAAAATATTCAAAAACTTTGGGAAAATATTCATCAAGCGATATTTGGATGTGGCATTGAGAAGAAGTCATCATTTTCTCAAAATTTTGCATTCTGATTTTAGAAATGTAACATACGATACAATATTTTTTTATGAAAACGTATTTGCAGAGCAAATGTTACCCCTTTTATGAAAATCTCGTAGTGTACAGAGAATGAAAATATAAACATTTCTTTTGCAGAAGTCATTGGTTGGTCTGAAATTTGACAAACGTGTCAAGATGTAACATTCGTGATGTAACATTCGTTACGGAGAAATTAATTAAAAGGAATGATATCACAATTTCCCGCGTATTTTTGCTCTCTGTCTGCATGATGTGGTATACGACATGAATGTCTACTATGAACATTTGAGTTTGAAAGTCAATACGTGTTAAACTTTGAGAATTAGGATTAATTTTCTCTTACGGTAAGTACTGTTACAACAACTGCAATGTTTGATATACAATATTGATTAAGCAGATGGAATGTTTTGGTCTGAATTTGTTCTTCTGATATCAAAGAATGTATATCGTATTCCAAATATCTCGAAATTCCTCTGGTGTAAGAATTACATTGAGTAGAACGCTGGTAACATACGTTTTTCAAAGTAACGTATGCTACTTAATGAAATGCTTGATTAGACATCAAATATTGAACTACATATTGACAAAATATCATCATTAACGATATGTTTGTTGAATATCAACTATGTTATGAAGAAACAAATGTGTTATTGTTCCCGTATTCACCAACATATACAGATATCCTCTGCAAGAAATACAGACCATGTTTTTTTCTGCTACTGTCCTATTTATGATACATGTAACTATGCAACTCTACATTTATCAATTTGCTAGAATTCAGCATCTTTTCATAATATACCTTAGAAATGAAGGGATTAATCTCTGATGATTGTTCTATGCAATCTTATAGAGAAATCATTAAAAAATATTTTATCTGAGTGTAACGTATGTTACCAGGAATTCCGTTACGTAATATTATTCTACTTGTTCTTAATTATTTATTTATTTTTTCAGAAATGGCGCTTGTGAGAGCAGATGTACAGAATAACTACCATGAAAAAAAATGGATTAAAACATAAGAACAACCATGAAAAAATGTTTTAGAAATAAAATTATATGCTCCCCTTGTGGCAATACTGAAAAGGTAGAATGTCTGTATAGACAGTGAAAATAAAGGTTTAACTACCGGTCAAAGGCTACCACAATGATACATGTAAGTTTTGTCTCTCAAAATACTTTTAAGCAACTGGTCATTTGAGTAATTTTGTATGACCTTTGACATTGTGACTTGAAATCCAATGGGGGTCATCTATTCATAAGGGGTCACCAGTGTTTCAAGTTTGATGTCTATCAAGGAAAGACTTCTCAACGGACAATAGCGTATGTCCAGAGTAGTTTAACCGTTGTCCTTTTGACCTCAAAATCAATAGGGGACATCTATGTCTTAAGGTTCACGTTAAATATTCATTCATAACACCGCGTGGTGGATTATACTGACAGTTTCTATGGAAAGGTATTCCAAAATAACCAACAAAAACATAAGATTCGGTATACATTTAATCAAAATGTTGGGAAATTAAACATTTTCTTTATATTATTATTGTAAACATATTGTTAGAAATGGGTAAATATGTTTCTTTCCATTGTTTGAATGGAAATGATGTGTTTACAGTAATGAAAGGAAAAATAAGAAACATACGTTACTTTCATTGTTTATTATTACAAAGAGCAATCCAGGTTTCAAAACATGTGTCTGTTATTTCTATAAGAATCATGAGCATTTGAATAGCGAAACATCAATCTTTTACTTTTGTTTTAATAGCATATTTATTGCAAATTAACAAATTCAGAAGAAAAGACACATTTGGTATTTTTTTTTTACTTGTCTACGTTATATTTCTATTAAAATTGGTATTTCCATTGAATTAAGTGATGTCGTTATGATTTTGCAACATCAATCGTAAAGAATAACTGATGATGACATCGTTTTGGCATAATATTTTCATGGATGTACTGTTGTGTAAGTGTTGAAACATACGTTACATAATTATAGCGCTACTTCATTTACATACATAAAAGCTATCGTTCTATATCTATTGCTAGTCTTTTGTTTTCATGTTTCCTACATATTGAACTGTTCGAGAATATTTGTTAATCAATTTTATTTTCTGCCATTTCAAAGATATTGAAAGTGATATCTAGTCGTTTATTTTGCGCTCTTAAAATCTTATTGCTGACTTTTACAGCAGATAATTTCTTGTTGTGTTGATTAAATATTTTCTTTGAAAACCTGTATTTATTGTCTTTCGCAAATTAGAAAAATATATACTCAGTCAATTCCAATACAAGTTATGGAATAATACATGGAAAATTAATGTTTATCTTACATATTATCATGTCAAGGACTCGGTAACGATGGTTACATGTGAGAAAAATCTCGAAAAATTAACCATACTTTGACCTACTTTAAAAAAAAATCTGTCATACTTAACTTGAAACAATTTGAGGTGAGTGTTCAACAGATATTTACCATTAATAAAGGCATGTTACCATATATATTTTGAATGGTCGATAAACCGTGATTTTGAAACCCTCAATTGCACGCTTTTATTGACTTTGGGTGAAAAGTATATGGTTTTGTATTAAATATATAGTGGACATTTTCTTTGGGAACTTACTTCTGACCTAGTACTGTATATTATGTTTACATATCAATGGATAAATATATGTTAATTTCCAGTTATGGCAATCATTTCTTTTAAAAATTCTCATTGAATTTCTAAATGGAATAGGTATGTACTAATAAAACAATTAAAAAAGAGAAAACAAATACTACGTTAAAGGAGCCTGCATGTGCATATTTTTTTATACTTGCATACTGTACTTACTGAACTATAATTATACTGATTTGATTGCAGTTTTATATGTATTCAAGCAACAACATCATTTTCAGCTGTTTCTGAAACAGTTGGGTTAACGCATCTAATATATCAGGTTCTTAATTTAAATCCTGTCTACAATTAGTATTTCATGTATAAATGTAATTATAGATGTGTGCAGTGCAGAAGTGTTAACTTTGCCAGTATCAGTACCTCCGAATGATTGTTATTTATTTTCATTGTTATAATTAATTGCTTGTTTAACCTGTGGTGCACGCCCACCCCCACCCCCACCCCCCACCCCCGGTAAATAAGCAATATACATAGCTTATAGTGTAAACAATTTGTAAGGAATACATTTTGTCTTGCAAAAAAAATATTTAATCACTTAAATTACATACTCATGCCTGCTTTTGAGATTAAAAAGTGTTAAGTGTTTGAAATAATCAAATACTGGTGTTAAATTCATGATCTTTAATTAGAAAAAATAATTAAGAATCCATTGAATTCATGTTGGTGACAAAATGATAGGTGATGGGGCATCAACTTATATTAAAAAATATACATACATTTGAATTTATAAACTTAGAAAAACCCACCATCATTTAAACTACATCATCGTCTTTAATTTGATCGGGCGTGGTATACCTTATAATACGTCACAAGCAATGGCGCCGGCAAATGGCGCCGGATGTATTGGATTTTTCTATGAATTGGCTGTATAACGGTAACGGTACCAATTCAGTGTACCATTTTTTCCAGATAACCATTTCTCAACCCATCTAAGAGGATATCCTGTGTATATTATCGCAGTATTGGGTATAGTGTACTTTTTTCTGGGTATAGCACTTTTTGGGGGGTATTGCACAGATTCCAGGCACCGCGAAAGTTGATATTGACAGGCGCCATAATGTTATACCGGTAAACAACATTTTGAACATGAATCGAGAACAGAGTTGAATCAGTTGATGCAGATATTCTGAGGAGAATCTTCCAGTCGTTGAGTAAGTGAATTACTGTGTATCTTATAGTTATAAACTCTCTAATATATTGTTCAAAACGAAACTGACCATCGCTCATATTGTATGTTGTTGCGTCAAATCTTGCAAGTCGGTGTTTACGTTCATAAATTTACATGCTTCATTCAATTCTTTGAAATTATTTTTTTTAAAATTTCCTTTGTATGAGATTAGACTCCTTCTAGTTACATTATCGTAGCCCTCGCGGATTTTTTTCTTATACATTTGGACAGGACCATAGATCTATAGGCACTTTAAAAATCAAAGTACTGAAAGTACTGAAAGCCGGGCTTTAAGGTTATACACTACACTGCAATGTTTTCAAGAACAGGTTTAATTTTTTTTTTAATATTCATTTGCAGAGGGTGGCAAAACATTTCTAGAACAGGAGAATTTAGTCAGAGAATATTTTAAAATAAGAGTTTTGTGTGGGATGTATGCAAAAGGCATCCTTTTGAATCATATGTATAAGTTCAAATATTATTTGAGTGTACTAACAAAGTATGATAGTGAATTTTATTCAATGATTGCCAATTTTTCATTCTATAACAGTTTATTAACCATTAGCCAAAGTCTTTTATATAATGAAAACATACACAATAAACCAGATTTAGAACACTTTTATTTACAAGATAATAGTCATAGTAACATGGGGGAAGTCATGTTAATGAAAATTGACTCTTTTCAAAAGTAATCATGGTCCCACTTTGCCTGCTTCCAATGTGCAACACTACAATACATGTACTTCAAAACTAGAAAAGTATGTACTACCTACAAGAAGCAATTATAAAGCTATGCACATTAACATAAATTGTTTTTATTGATTAGGAAAAAGAATTTAAAGTACATGCACATGTATGATCATATTAACCATGAAAAAACTGCAATCATAATTGTTAAGTGTATATTTAAAAAAAAAACAGTTTACAGATTGCATGGCAAAAGTACAATTATCACAAACATGTAGTTAACCCTGGAAACAAATTTAGTCTTTTTTTTATATACATCTTTCTCTCTGTTGATTGAAGCAAGTAGTTTGTTTGTGGATTAAAAGAGCAAATTACAATGATCACAAACATGTCCTTAGCCTTGAAAAAAAAGTCGCATTCATTTTTTATGTGTATCTAACCTGAAGACTCAAGTAACAACGAATTTGTTCAAAAATTAAGAGGACAAAATTACAGATCTCACAAACACGTAGTTAACCTTGAAATCATTCAAATCAATCTTGACAACATGTTTCTTACCTGTAGATTCGGGTAATAAGTTTGTTTTCAGATTAAAATGACAAAATTACAGATCTCACAAACATGTAGTTAACTTAGAAGTCAGTTCCAGTCAATCTTTACAATATGTATCTTATTCATAGATTAAGGTAACCAGTTAGCTTTTGGATTAAAAGGACAAAATTACAATTCTCACAAAGATGTAGTTTACCTTGAAATCAGTTACAGTCATATACAACATGTTTCTCTCTTGTGGATTCAGGTAACCAGTTTCAGAATAAAAGGACAAAATTACAATTCTCACAAAGATGTAGTTTACCTTGAAATCAGTTACAGTCATATACAACATGTTTCTCTCTTGTGGATTCAGGTAACCAGTTTCAGAATAAAAGGACAAAATTACAATTCTCACAAAGATGTAGTTTACCTTGAAATCAGTTCCAGTCATACTTTTCAACATGTTTTTTACTCGTACATTCAGTTAACCAGTTTGTTTTCAGATTAGAAGGACAAAATTACAATTCTCACAAACATGTAGTTACCTTTAATTATAGATTCAGATTACATCAGTCATTTTCAAAACATATTTTGATACTTAAAAATTTACCAGTTAATCTATGGATTAAGAGGAGAAAAAATATAATTTACAGACATATTAACAGCATATAATCTAAATCTACTCAAATACAACAACAAAAAAGGCACAAAATTCCTTTCTGTTCTCATTATCATGAAAATTGAGCAAAGTCCAGCAATATACAAAACAGGCTGTAAAGACAATTTTACATGTAGAAGACACTGTCTACCTCAAAAAAGCATATGAATACATGGAATCAGGATTCGATAGTATCTGTATTTGCAAGCATTGAATATAACTTGTATATCTTTCTGGAACATATATACATACATACATACAACTAATCCTTAAATTCTACAAAATATATAAATATCTAAAAAAACACACATTATGAAACAATGTTTTCTAGGTTTTATAATCAGCATGATTAGAAAAGGAAACCAACAACAACCATACATTTCACAACATAAGAAGCTTATTTGAATATGCTGAATCCAAAAGTTAAGGAGCATTGGTGACAAATTTTCTTTCAATGAAGTGTGACCACGTATACAAAACTTTTTGCAACAGATTTAGGTCAAGTATTGAAGAATTGCTGTTCCAGCAAGAGTGGTAAAGTATTGATCAAAGATTCATCTGGAGTATAGTGATAACAAAATACTATTAAATTTAGTTTGGAAGAAATAAAAGTAACTACCATTAAATGTAATGAACTTTACAACACAACGTCATATCACTTTTAATATTTGGCACATTGTTATTATGCAAAAACTGTTTGAGAAATAGAAAAAGTGTAAATATTTTTTTAAAAATCAGCACCATTAGAAACATACATCACTATGTAAATTGTTCATGATGGACAAGTCAAATGTGATATAAGTTAAAGCATCATAAATATGCAATTAGCTATGAACAGGGAATTGCTACCCAAAAAATGCACCTGAGAAATAAAAGTACAAAGCTACAAAACAGATCACAAAGAATAAATAAAACAGAATTTAAAGTTGTGAATGCAGCAGCATGTCAGTGGAAAAAATGAAGTGTTTGGAAATAATATGGATATGCATTTTGAGTTAAAAAAAAGAATACTTTCCTATCTAAAAATGTATATTCTGACATGGACATGGTTTCAAAACCTAACCTAAAATCTCATAGAGAGCAAGTAACTTCCCTTAAATGTACATTCAACAACTATGGTTGGGCGGCACAGGGAAATGAGATACTGTTCAATGTTGTCTTCCTTGCACTCTGGGAAGGCATCTCGCAGAGACTTCAAAGGTGCTGTCACTACTCGATCATCTATTAGTAAAAGGGTGGCAGTGGTCTCATCTTCAACGCACACAGATTCAATTTCCCCTATAACCGTTTCTTCTGGGCATTCTGTTTTCTGTTTGAAAAATTAAAAAATTATTGCAAAACTGTGCATTTATCACAAATTTTAAGATTTGTAGGACATAGTGCAAAACCTGTATAATAAGTTATGATAATTAATTGATGGATAAAGAGATAAACCTACAGTGATTGCTGTCCTGGAGGTAGTTGATAAGGACACTTCATTTCTGAAAGTGTTTGTAATACAGTCAGACACCTCCACGTAGTCCCCTGGTCTAATGGCCTGATCAGCAAGATCTCTCCACAATGCTATCTTGCATTTCTTGGTCGAGTCTTCCAGATAGATGTTCTTCACCTTTACATTGTCTTCGTTTTTCACTGTCACAAAACGTGTAGCTTCCTCCTACAATTCATAACAACAGGTATTAAATAAATGAGTTCAATGTGAGTATACACAAAACAAACAAAAGAAAAAGATTAATTGTATACATGAAAAGCAGTAAAGCATAAATTTCTTTAATGTTGTCATGTCTTTTGTAAACCAATTATATGTTTGCCTTTATTAAAAACAAACAACCAAAAAGATACTGAGCAAGCTGAGACTAAGTACCCTTTCAGCCAAAGGTTATGGTGAGAAAATGTGCAAATCTGAAAGCTACTAAGAAAATGTTGAATATTTACGGTTGTGATTTATCAGTACAATGTAGCAAAACTTTACATTCTTTAGGGATTTAGAAATTTTTAACC